>NW_027280552.1:0-20000 GCF_046629955.1 Centroberyx affinis
CACACACATATACAGAAACAGAGACACACAAACACATACACTAACACACTGACAGAAGTGGATAAAAAAACACAGAGACACAAACATATGCACACTTATATACTCATCCACATGCACTGCACACACACACACACACACATACACTCACACTCACACACACACAGGCATGCGTGCACATACAGTACATACACCAGAACAGACGCACTCAACCACAAATACACACACACAAATACACACAGGCAGATGCTTTGATGCTTTGAGGCGTTGATGTAAAGAAGCCATTCACACACTCTCTCCCTGTGTGTGTGTGTGTGTGTGTGTGTGTGTGTGTGTCTGTGTGTGTGTGTGTGTGTGTGTGTGTGTGTGTGCTGGTGGGATTACGCCTTTGCTTTTCTTGTTCTTTTACATCTTAACTTTTCTTTCTCTTTCATACACAGTGACAGGAGTCAGAGGCCAATTGGCCCGGGTCAAAGGTCGTGACACTCGTTGACCTCGCTGTCAACTTGAACCCGATAAGGATGGCTGCACTCAGCAGGCGTGTGTGTGTGTGTGTGTGTGTGTGTGTATGAGTGTGTGTATTTATGTGTGTGTGTGTGTGTGTGTGTGGAGGAAGCTCATATTGTGCTGGTTTCATAGAAAGCTATGTTCTTTTTGCTGAAACTGTGTTCTGATTAAGGAAGAAATTGAATTTGAAGTAATACTTTATAGAGATTTTCACCATTTTATAAAACTAACACCGCAAAATGAATGCTGGCGGACACATAAAAGTTGTTGTGGAATATTATTATAACTTGTTATATGTCAAACTTGCAGGAAAATTGGAGGATCCCAAGCTCTTTAATTTAGTCAGTCTGTTGGCTTGTGTAACTTTGGTAGTATCTTGGCTTGTGAAGCTTCCTGGCCACGATAAAACCCCAAAATCTGTGATTCTCCATTATCTGTTGCTCCAGTAGAGGAGACTGGAGAATTGTGTTGTTTTTTTCTCTCCATTCACTGCCATTGTATGGAGGAAGAGTCTGCAAATCACACTTCTAGCACATAAACAGGTAAACACATAAACAAAGTACTACCAAATCTCAACATCACTTTACAACAGCTTATCCATATTGTAAATGTCCCTCCGATAGTTTTTGTTATACCATGGTCTGGGTGAATACTCGATTCTGATTGGCTGCAGGGTGTCCATTAATTCCTGATAATGGACACCTACTAAGTAGTTCCAGTGAAACTGTCTGTTCACCGTTCTAAATTAATGCGCTGGCTACGTAGCATCAGCCTGTATCTAAAATGAGTAACCATAGCAACAGGGACGCAGTTTGAGCCTGATTTGTTCGTGAAAATCTTGATATTGATTGGGGGACGATGACATGGCTGGATAGCTAGCTAGTCTTGTTGTTAAACATACTGTCAAATTATATTTACTGTTTGTTATTGACTTTGAATGTTGCTAGCATAACGTTAGCTTTCTGGCTCATAGCGGAGCCAAAGGGTTCTATGAGCTGAGCGGACTAGAAATATCTCCTGCTGCCAAGTCGTATCTAAGGTTCATCCTGTTTACTGGAGTAGTGAACAACGTTTCCGTTGCATAAGAACCTTATGGGATGGTAATGATTGTTCCAGGTATTAGTCAAACCCTCAGGTGTTACAAGGGAAACTGAGTTATGGCTTGTGAAAAACTTTAGATTTTGATTACAAAACGCATGAAAATATAAATTAATGGTCTTCATTTTTTTATCTTTGGCAAGTGACCATGGTATAAGCGGGATAATGCCCTTCGAGGTGTCCGTAATCAGGAATTAATGGGCACCTCGTTGGGCATTATCCCTTACATATACGTCTCCCTCTTTGCGTGCAGACACAAGCCTACAGCATCAGATTGTGCTTTAGATTCACTTTGGAGGCATTTGGGAGCTGAGAGAAAAATCAATTTCAATTCAAAGTTTCTTGAGTTCAAATTGACCCGGGGCATTAAGTCATCACTCGCCTCTGATGAACGGCAGAAGCTTCTCTAATGTCAGTCTAATCCATTAATCCACATCAGACTCTGAGACAGCGGCCTCTCTGTTACTTCAAATACCAGTTTAGAAGTTATCGCAGACTGTGAGGTGAATTGCTTGACCCTGTGTGACCGTGTTCGGTTAATAATGAATGAAGATGCAATTTAGTCTTGGCTGTGTGTGTAAGTGTGTGTGTGTGTGTGTGTGTGTGTGTGTGTGTGTGTGTGCGTGTGTTATCTGTGTTAACATCCTGTTGAGTCTTGGCAGTCATAGAAGGTCAGGTCGTGTGGCAGAGATGATGCTTTTTTGTATCCTTAAATGACTGGAGATGTCTGTGTGTGTGTGTGTGTGTGTGTGTGTGTGTGTGTGTGTGCGTGTGCGTGTGCGTGTGCGTGTGCGTGTGCGTGTGCGTGTGTGTGTGTATGAACTTGGGATATCTAGATCCTCTCATCAAGTAATTTGCTTTGATGTCTTGGAAAAAAAACACTCCATTATTCCAAACTGAACCTCACTGTTTTAGTCAAGGTGTTGATGAGAGGTGTTCATCTGTGTGTGTGTGTGTGTGTGTGTGTGCGTGTGTGTGTGTGTGTGGCAAATGGGGTGAAGTGGCTAGGCCAACTGAACCCCCCCCCCCCCACTCTTCACCCCCCTCCACAAATTATGTCGGCATGGTTGCATGGTTGTCAAGGCAACTGTCCCAAGAGTAAGGGTGGGGTGGGTGCAGCTGGTGTTTGAGGCCTGAGTCAGGGGCGTGTGTGTGTGTGTGTGTGTGTGTGTGCGTGCACGTGTGTGTGTGTGTGTGGTGGTAGAAAGGAATGTGTGTTTTTTTTTTTTTTTGCCACACTGAATAAGAGCCATTCATTATTGTGAACTCAAGATGGGAGACATTTGAAGGCTGCATTTCCAAAAAATTGCGTGCGTGTGTGCGTGTGTGTGTGTGTGTGTGGGAGAGATAGAGAGAGAGACAGACAGACAGACAGATAGATGGAGTTGTACACAAATAGAGTGGGGGGTGGAGTGGGAGGGGAAGAGAGTTTCTAAATCTAAACGATGCTTCAATATCGGACATGTGCTGCTGACTCACTGGTTGCACCCACGTATTTGTGTGTGTGTGTGTGTGTGTGTCTGTTTATATCTCTGCTTCTGTGTGTGTAGACCTGTAGATATGTGTGTGTGTGTGTGTGTGTGTGTGTGTGTTGACAAAGCTACTTTCAGTTCCCTACAGCAGATCTGAGTGTCAATCTAATGAGCCCTAAAGTGAGGATGTGAGCTGGATTTCAGCCTGTTTGACGGAAACAGACGCTGAATGTCAGATGTGTTTCCACTGCTGTAGTAGTTTCACACTGAATTGCGCTGAGCTTTTTCCACTTACAATACAGACTTGAGCTGAGTCATGCTGTGCACTTTATTCAGATGAATTCCTGAATAATTGGGTGGATGGGTAGATACCACCAGGGTTAAGAGTTCAATTCCCTGCAGCGATGGCTAGAGCAAGGCATTCAGAATCACTGCTCATATCTGATTTTTGTTTGTTCTTTTAATTATATTTTGGGGCATTTTCACCTTTATTGGACAGTTCAGAGTAGAGATAGACAGGAAAGAGAGTGGGGTGACATGTGGCAAAAGTCCTGGGTTGGATTCAAACTCAGGATTCAAACCCAGGATGTTGAGTTTACATGGTACACACCTTAGATCAGTGATTCGCAACCTTTTTCATATCAAGGACCCCTAATTTAGTCCACATTAGAGCCCCGATTTGATGAGATTTTGTCTCTTGGACCCAAATCTGAGAATATTTTTATTGTTAGATATGATTTTGTCCAGAATCCCATTAGTATCTATATTGTAGAGAGATAACAGTGAAACTATGATCAAAATAGTCATTCTTCTACATCCCCCTAACTTCTTGTAAATTAAATATTTGCTGAAGTTTAACAATTCATCAATTTGCTGAGGACCACCTGGAACCCGCTCGAGGACCCCTTTTGGTCCCCGGACCCCACGTTGAGAACCACTGCCGTAGACCACTGATCCACCAGGACGCCCCCATGCCTGATTTTTTTTGGGATGACTGCTCATGTCTATTCTAGGATCTAGGCTAATCCATCTCTGATACCAGTATGAACTGACAGCGATGTGGAAAAGACTCGGGTGCACAGAGGAACGATAACAAAAGACCCCACATGTAGTTATGAAGAGCAGTGAAGAGAAACAAATCCAACGCACTCTTATCTTAGAGAAACAGTTAAAAAAGCCTTCATTTTAGTGCTGAACGCATGGCTTTCTCCTTCCTCAGGGTCAATTTTGAACATTTAGATTTGTTTCGAACGCATTTCAGTTACAGTATATATCTTTTGAGTTTTGACTGATTTGAAGCGTTTCCTCTAATATTGATCAAGTCGGCAGTTTGACTTTCTTTCCCTCGTTGTGTCTCTTTGTCCTCCGTGCTAACGCTGCTTAGCCAAGCTGCTGTGGCACCAAAATTATGCCGTTTGTCTCAGGTGAATGATGGAAGATTTACTTATTGTCAGTGGTGGAAGAAGTACTCAGATCTTGTACTTAAGCAGCATAAAAGTAGAAATACCACAGTATAAAAATACTCTGTTACAAGTAAAAGTCCTGCATTCAAAATGTTACTTAAGTCAAAGTACAAAAGTATTAGCATCAAAATGTACTTAAAGCAACAAAAGTAAAAGTACTCATTATGCAGAATGGCCCATTTCAGAATAATACAGTATATATTATATTATTGAATTATAATTATTGATGCATTAATGTGTAAGCATCACTTTAATGTTGCAGCTGGAAAAGGTGGGGCTGATTTCCACTACTTTATATATTGCTGGGTAGCTTACAGTAATCTATAACAATACATCACAATTTATTAGTTGATTATATTTTGTATTAATAATCTGAATCTGCAAAGTAACTAGTAACTTAAGTTATCAAATAAAGGTAGTGGAGTAAAAAGTACAATATTTCCCTCTGAAATGTAGTGGAGTAGAAGTATAAAGTAGCATAAAATGGTAATACTCAAGTAAAGTACAAGCGCCTCAAAATTGTACTTAAGTATAGTATTTGAGTAAATGTACTTAGCTACTTTCCACCTCTGCTTATTGTCATGGCAACGCTAACAAACTCTGATTTCAGCGTTCATATACAAGTGGTGTGTAGGTTGCGCATTTGTCAGTCTCATCCTGTGGATACAAACCGATGCGGAGGCTCGAGTCTTTTTTTGCACTATTATTCCACATGTGCGTCCACCAATCAAATTGAAGTTTCCTGTTATAGCCAATCAGAGCAAGACTTTAGCTACTACCAAGTGTTACAACTTAACCTTAAGCATCCATATTGAGTTGTGGAATAAAGATTAAGGTTTTGAAGAAATTCCACTTCCAGAATTGACTGAGCTGAAGGCGAAACCTTGAGCAAAGCAAAGAAAAAAGTCATTGCTGTATCTTTTAGTTTCTTTGCCTGATATCAGACAGAACTGTCAACTCGTTCCGCTCCATTTCCATCTTCAGTCTGACATTGCCTCCACTCTAACCGATTTCCGTGGGGGGAGGGGGATTCGATTTTCCCTAACCGATCACTAGAGACCGACGTATCCGCCTGAATCTAACGCTGACACTGATGCGTAGCCATGACAACACCAGAGACGGTTCAGAAAGTATAGAGCATCTTTGACGACGCGGAGCGAAGTAAAAAAACAAAGTATTTCGGATTTCAAAGGAATTGGTACTTTTAATCGATTCAAAGGTCTGGGCCCAGGCAACCAGTTTCTCTCTTTCTTGGGATTAATGAAAACAGTGAGTGTGAAGGAAAGCGGTTTACCTGACCAGCCTACCATTGGTCCAGTGTCAACACACACACACACACACACACACACACACACACACACACACACACACACACACTCCCCACCGGGTGTAACGGGCTGAGATGTCCGACTGCGTTTGATTAGCGGTTTCTACTGTCTGCCACAGGCGCAACTTTCCTCTCCCACTGCGGCTGCTGCTCTGCCTGTTTCACATTATTTCTCCATTTCCACTGAGTCATGTCCTCCTCCCTCTCTCTCTCTCTCTCTCTCTCTTTCTCTCTCTCTCTCTCCCTCCTCTCTTCTCCTCCTGCTCATCCATCTCTTCGTGTTTCTGTTTCCTATACTTTTCTCTCTCTGCTTCCCCCTCCCCTCCCCTCCCTCCTTTTTTATCGAGTTTGTCTCCTGACTTCTCTCGCTCTCTCTCCGTCTTTGTCATCTTCTTCTACTCTTCTCCGTCGTTCCCCCCTGTTTTACCCGCTCTCCCTCATCCATCATCCCTCCACCTGTCGTTTTTTTTACCCTGTCATCACATCATTTTCCTCTCCGTCTCATCTTGCCCTCTCGCCTCTTATTTCCCTCCTCTACTCCTCTACCCTCATCTGCCTTTCTCCTCCTCCTCCTCCTCCTCCTCCTCCTCCTCAATCATCCATCTATCCAGCATTTTTTACCCTGTTATCACACTTCAATTTCTCTCTCTGCGCTTCTCTTTCCCCCTCATCTTCCTTTCCCACCCGCTTTCTCCTCCACCTCAATCCACCCATCCGTCCATCATCGCAACATGATTTTAGTCGCTCCTCTTCCTCCCGTGCACCCTCATCATCAGCCATCAATCTTTTTTTAAATTGTGTGTGTCTTTCCAATCATGATTTCTCGCACTCTGGTCTTGTCCTTTTCCTCTTCCCCCCCCCCTCCCTCCCTCCTCCTCATCTGTCTATCCTTTCATCCTCTGTCTGTCATCATGTCATGTTCTGTCATTTTTTTCCCCATTCTCATCTTGTTCCCGTTTTCATCCATCAAACCATTTTCACCCTGCTGTCATTCTGTCATTTTTCTCATCTCCTCTTCCTCCTCCTCCACTTCCATTTTATCCATCTGTGCTATTTTGCCCTCTCACATTGTTAAGTTTAGGTTTGGAAAAAAAACACAGACAGAAGAGAAACAAATGCTTAACTTTTGGGCAATGACATCTACAGTTTGTTTTCTTTCGTCTAAACCATAGTGGAAAAACTTACTTTGTTGCATTCTGTATTTGGGTTGTTTAGCTTCACACTGACCGAATACAAGTGAACCAGAGTTTGTAAACAAAAGTCACATGGAACCACAAGTAGCTTGTTTATTGGACAGAGTTTTGGTGACCTGTCATCCTGCCAGGTTGGAGATTTTAGCGGTAGTTCTGCCTTCCTGCTCTGCTAGGCTTTCCAAGCATGAGGAACTGCTGGTTATTAATCAACATCTGTCTCCTTCTACCCATAAACCCTTGTGCTTTGTAGTCCACCTTTCCCGTAGTTCAAGTTCAAGTTTGTTTATTTCTATAGCCCTTTATCACAATGTCTCAGAGGACTTTACAGAGAGTGGTCCTAGCTAGACCTAACAAGCAAAAAATCAGTGGTGAACAAAAAGATTTAGGACAAGCATAGTGAAAAACACAATGTAGACAAGAGCAGATTTTAGCAAGACAATCTACCTATTCTGCACAGCCTAACCCAGTGATTCTCAACCGTTTTCATGTCAAGGACCCCTAATTTAGTCCACATTTGGGCCCCGGACCCCCATTTGATACCATTTTGTCTCTCAAACCCAAATCTGAGAATATTTTTATTGTTAGATATGATTTTGTCCAGAATCCCATGATTATCTAGTATTGCAGGTAGAGAGATAACAGAGAAACTATGACCAAAACAGTCATTCTTCTATATTCTCTAATTGTGTTAACTTCTTGTAAAGGAAATAATGCTGAAGTTTTACAGTTTTTCAATTTGCTGGGGACCCCCTGGAACTCCCCTCAAGGACCCCTGGTGGTCCCCGGACCCCCCCGTTGAGAACAACTGGCCTAACCTACCCGACACCCCCAGCGTTAGACCCTGAATGCAGGAAAAACTCCCAAGAAAAAGAAAGAAAGAAAGAAAAACCTTAGTAGGAAAACTTAGAAGAAACCTTGGGCGGGCTGAGGCAAATAGGGATCTGAGTTCGGTGCCACCAGAGTTCAAAGGTCATCGTTCTCTCCTGACCAAACAAACCAAACTAAAGGAGTATAAAAGCTGCAGAGTCGATTAAACCGCTCTAAACACGCTTGGTGTGAACGCAGCCTTGCTCTCACCCCCCCATCCTCCTCCTCACCACCTTCCTCGCCTATCCTATTTATCTGGTCTGACATGCCTTAATGCTCTCTTCTCTCACTCCCTTTATTATCTTCCTCCTCCTCCTCCTCCTCCTCCTCCTCCTCTTCTTCCATCTCTTCATCCACCCACCGCTTTTTATCCAGCCTGTCATCGTTTCATGCTCTCTTTCTCAGCCGTCTCGTCTCATTTCTTTCTCAGTCGGTCGGATCAATCTCCCACATCTCAAGGTCCCACTTCTCTCTGTCTATCGCTTTCTCTCTCTCTCTCTTTCTCTCTCTCTCTCTTAGTGTTCACTACTCAACACATTTAATAAATCTATGAGCCTCTCCATCTTTTTTTTTTATATTCCTCTCAAACTACATTCCTCTTCTCTCTTCTATCAAACACACATGGCAGCTGAGATTATATAAATATAAAGAACAGATATGGCAAAGTGTTGAAGAAATTCAAAGCGGTTCATCGTTTCTTTTTTTTTTTTTTGTCAGATCCTGTTTAACAGTTGAAGTTGAAAGCGAACACATCTGCTTCACGCTACTGTTAGTTTACAGAGTCACCATGTGTTTCCAGACGCACCGGTGTTTGGGCAAAAATTGAAAGGAAAACACAGGTAGAAGTTTGCTTTTGATGCTTGCCAACACTGACTCACACTGGTAGAACCGGTGACTTTTAAATTGTACATGCTGCACACAGTGTGTCTCCTGTGTAGTTCAGTGGTTATAGTGTGGCTCTAGTTCTTGAGTCCGGTCTCCAGACGCTTTGTTGGACTTGCCTTTGTCTCGTTCATATTTTGACTCAGACTTCTCTTGGTCTGCACCACTGATTTGATGTTGACTCTGCTTTTCCTTCCAATCTAAAAATATATATATATAAAAATGGGTAATTTGACTGATTTTTGGTTTATTTTCTCTCCAGCACTACAAACAAATTAATCGATTTCACCTGTAGAAACATTCCTCAAACTTCTCTGCAAGCATTAGTCAGTTTGTATGTATTGATTGTTTGTATGTTGGAATGGTTTAGTACTGACCTCCTGCAAGATAGATCTACATCTCTGTTCATCCTTAAGAAATCCTGATTTTTACATTTGGAAAGACATGTACACGGTTTATTGTCTGCTTTGGTCTTTGCTCTGGTCTCAGTCTTGATTTGGTCTCGACCCCCTTTGGACTTGGTCTTGGTTTTGACTTGGACTTGTTGGCCTTGCTTGACTACAGCCCCGGCACTAACTAACACTGCCAGGATTAGGGATTTTTATCGTTCCCACTGGGGCCACCCATGCTGAAAATATATGCACTCATGGTACTGGAAGACACATTGGGAAAAATACAAGACACATGTACCACTTCTGATCAGTGTCGCTCCAGACTCAAATTCGTAATCGCATCAAAAGCCGCTTGCAGAGACGCACCGCTTGTTCCCGAAGTGTCATCCATCATCGCAGAGGAAGAAGCTGTGGATGAGTGTAATGAGCCAAATGCAAAATTCTACCAGTTCTATCCTTTAATCAGAATGAGCTCAGTTGTCTGCCATCAAAAAAGCAGGATAGAAAAAATATACTAGGCAAGATTTTAATGTAAAAATACACCTGTGTTATCGGCGTAAATCACAACAATTCACCCACACTCCTCCTCCGCCCACACTTTGAATCGAAACTTAAGTGAAACACAAACCGTCTCCTAAGCAGCAGTGAGTTTACCGACGACACCTCACTTTTTTTTCTGGGTATAGAAGTTCGAACCATGTTTTTCTCTCGCTGCTATTTAGAGCCGCCAACGTGTGAAGTTGCCTAGAGCGGCTTTATTACCTGTATTTTTAGACTTTTAGCTTGGTGAGCCGATGCCAAGTCCGGTCCTAACTGAAGAACAACTTTGGTCTTTTAAAACACGAACGTTAACCGGAGACGGACGAGCGTGCGATGGCTCCTGTCCTCGCTCAGCTATCGACCCATCTCCCGCACCATAGCTCTCATAGTTTACATGGTGCAACAGTGTAATCATTTGAAAACATTTAATCTGCTCGCTCGTTATCTGTGGTTTCATAACCGCTCACTATCACAGCATCTGTCTGGAGATGGAGTTAGGTACAGTGTGTGTGTGTGTGTGTGTGTATCTACAGTAGATACATTAGTTCGTGTCTTAGCTTCTTTGTCTGACGTGAGCGTCCAGTGTGATAATAGTTTGAGAAATAACAACTGACGACTGATAGACAGCTGTGTGTGTGATAGATAAGTGTGGGAAAGTTTGTGTCAGTGTCTAGTCTGTTGGTTTATCTGTTTTGGTTTGTCTGTTAAAAATATAATTTGATTTGTAGCCTGTCTTATAGAACAACATACAGTAGATCACCCATTCCTTTTAGCGATTTTTAAGTAGCCTATGTGGTTTATTGTGGCAATAATAATACCAAAGTTACAAGGTGCTTGTACAAGTAAAAAAATAAAATAGAGATAAAATGAAGTTAAAAAAAACATTAAAACAACATAATGCAAATACACAACACCAATAACCAGTGGTACCAAAACAATAAGAGAAAACAATTATAAACAAGCAACAAGCATAGAAGAACTGGAATTGTACATAGACTGTAAATACATGTGCACCAAGCTGCTGCCTTAAGAGATTAAAAAACCAAGAAGTAAGTCGTATTAGTAGCTAATACCCAAGAGGACCTTGTTTACTGTATGAGTATGATGATGATGATGCAGTAAAAGGATTAGTATGAAAAGTTTTCCTCAAAGTATTATACATAAATACTTCCAATATGTCCAGTTGTACAATAAACTGTTTTCTCGTTAAGGAGGAAATATTTTATAGATGTCACATTTCATAGAGATATTCACCGTCTGTAAACAAATAGATTTTAGTACCTGCTAGTTTGCATGTAAAACTCACTGTTGTATTTTACTGAAATCTTCGGAAGTTGGAAGTCTCATGCAGCCCTGATGGATGGATTTTCTCTTGTTCTGCACAAACACATTACTTTGGTGGAAAATAAGGCAATATTTTTTCATGAAGACATTACACAGTTACATTACATAGTGGATCCTTAAAATGGAAAAGGGATATGTAGCTTTTTGGGATAAATCCCTTTTGTTTTTTACCTTTATTTATCCAAGGAGGGTTAGCTGTCAATATTGCTTTTTTTTCAATTTCGCCTCCTACAACCACCACTGAATCAAAGCCTTCATTTCTTTTTTTTGTGATCAAATATTTCAAAAAACCAAAAAAAAAAAAACCAAGACATCCACCCCACCCCCCCCTTCCCCTCTCCCCCCCCCTCTAGGGATTTAAAAGCACCGCGCGCAATAAAGAAGTGACAGCCACTCTAAAAGACTAAACCCTTCATTTCTCGTGCTTCTCTCTTCTTCTCCTGTGTCAGAGCTGGTCCAGAACGGCCGGGTGCTGACGCTGCCCCTGCAGGCCGGAGACCTGCACTCCCTGCTGCCTGACGAGGACGGACGCCGCCTGTACGTGTCCATGAAGGACAGCCTGCTGTCCACCAGCCTGGACGACATCACACAGAACCCACGCAAGGTTAGACGCACACACACACACACACACACACACACACACACAGCATAAGATGGGCTTCTTCTATCAGATGACAGCAGATAGATAATTGATGTCAGGGCTTTAATTGGACTAATTAATGATGATGTGAGGAAGAAGGAAGTGAAGCCCAGCTGACTAACTTCCTCTCTTTCGAATCTTATCTTTCACTCCCTCTTTCTCCCTATGGATCATACATGTGACCCTCTATCTATCTATCTTTCTTTCTTAGTCACTGTCTCTCTCTTTTTCTCTCCAGTGGCCACACAGACAGAAATACTAACAGTAGCACTATTCTCTACAGTTGGATTTCATTTCACTGCATTTTGACCTCTGTCGCTGCCATATAGCTGGTGGCCAGCAAGTCAGTTTAAGCTGCAATAAGCTATTTTTCTTCTTGAAGCAGGAAGTGTGTTGTTTCTGCCCCAACACTTGTTGCCTTGCATCTAGCATGAGGCTGATGTAACTGGCTGTTACATGATGTTGAAGTTCATGGTGTTTTTGAAAGGGTCTAGTCTAGGGCTGGGCGATATGGTTGAAATCAATATCACGATTTTTGTTCGATATCGATATATATGACGATATGGCTCACATAAGCGAAATCACGTTAAATAATCAAATTAATGTTCATCATATTGAACCGAATGGTAGTTTGGTGTGACGTCAAACTAAACTGAAATTTTCACATAATATTCCTACCATACTTCATTTTGTCTGAGTTTCTAAATAAAATTAGCTTGTTCTCATCAGCTCAGACAGCAGAATTGTGCGTCTCGATATCCCAAAATCACCATAGCATCACAATATAATCCCACTGAAAGACGATAAACAATAATATTGAATTATCGTCCAGCCCTAGTCTAGCCTTCCGTATGTTTAGCTTCACTGTTCCATGGTTAGCCAGTGGATATACCAACTTTACCAAGAATGTCCGTCAAATTTGACAGAAATATCATCTTTGCAAAGACAATATGTTGGTTAAGGGAGTGATTTAAACGAATCTAACCGCTGTACGAACGGTTCAAACTTTAGTCCCGCCCTCAAAGGTTCTGATTGGTTCAGTTGTTTCTCAGAGCGAGAGTCTGGAACCAGGCTAGGTTTAGGCATGAACACACAGAGTCACAGAGACACAGACTGATCATGTTTAATATAGCTTAGCTTATTTCAGTGTGAAAGAAGTAGCTTATTGTAGCTTCAACATGGCAGCCAGATAGATAGTTGAGTTCAGGATTATGGAAAGAACAGCTTCTAATGTCTCTGCTCTGTAATCAAATGAAAACCAGTCTGCCAGACAAACAGACAGACAGACAGACAGACAGAGAGACAGACAGGTAGGCAAACAGACAGAACAGACAGACAGACAGACAGCAGGCAGGCCGGCCACACACTCAACCAGGCAGCCAGCCAACAGACAGGCAGTCAACTCCTCACTCAACTCCATACTGGCTGTGTAGTTACATGTTTATACATATTTATAGTCTGTTTATCCCATTCCAACTCATGTTTACAGGTTTTTTTTCTCCTTGCGGTGTTCAAAACACTCAGAACCCAGTGTGACGTTCTCTACATTTCTATAAATGTGTGTTTATTTTTTCCATTACTGACATGTATAGCTTCTGTCAGTGCAGTCTGTCAGAGACCATGTGCAGCTTGTTTAGAAAAGAGACACATTTCCTAGATTCCTACAGTATTTTTAATTTTCCTATACGCTGCTTCAATCAACTCCTTGTCTGTGCTGACTGACTGACTGAAGAAATATGGAGGCCGCTTACATATTGGTCATATTTTGTAAGGTATTGCCCCAAACAAAGCTATAATGTGAGATCGGGGATGTATGGGGGTCTTACTGGATTGTATTTATATTTTTCTTGGCATTCCACAACTTTGAATTTGCTTAAGAATTTGTATATCCTCAAAATCAATACCTCAAACTGTGTTATTTTACTAGAATTTGCCCTTTTTTTGAACATGATTAACAAACTTTTTTCAAGATTTTGAGTCATTGCCTCATGCCAAATGGATTGTGCCATTGCTTATTACATGTATGTTATACTTTACAACATGTTTATTGAAAAAAAAAAAAAAAAACAACAATGAAAAAACCTGACTCTGGCAGAGAGAGACGGACACGTAACCAGTGACTCCAGTCCGTCCCAGTTCAGACTCTGTTGCCTTCAATCACATTTTTCTTTGATCAAACCAAAAACCCTCAAGGCATTCCTTCTGTGTGACTCTGCAGCCAGCAGCCCACATCACACACAGGGTCACCGAGGGTGTGTGTGTGTGTGTGTGTGTGTGTGTGTGTGCATATGCGTGTCCTCCTCTTTCTTTATTCACTCTAGCCGTCTCCTGTCATTTTGCGTTTTCTCACATCTCGTCATTCGGCTCTTTTTCAGCACCTGCTTTCACTACCAAAGTATAGAAACTTAACAGAACAAAAAAAAAAAAACTATCTTAATTTCTCTCCTCGTTTACGTTGTTCCCCTCCTCTCCCCAATAATTCATTCCATTTAAAAAAAAAAATTCCCCTGCCAGTGTGTTTCTGTATTCTTCACTGTTGTATAAACACTCATTCGCCTTTTTTCTGTTGTATAAACCGACACCCGGCGCCTTCTTCACGGAGGGTAAATTTCCATAAACCGGTGTGTTTTAAGAATCCTTTAGCGGTGGTCCATGTTCCTGTCTGTCAGTGTGTGGTATTTACAGATAAGGGAGAATGCGGTTTCTAATCTAATCTGATCGTCTCTGCTGCGCTGTGGGATCCCAGGGGAAAAGACTGAGTCAGGGAACGATTATCCAGAAATGGTTCCCTGGAAGACTCTCGTCATTTGTTTTCATTATCAATAGTATTCATAATTTTTTTCAGATTGAAGCAAATTCTTAGACTTGTGGGGCAGAAACAGCACCTCAAATACGTTAATAAGTTTTTCATATCTGTTTGGGACAATTTTTGAGCTTGTTTCCAATTGTGTACATTTTTAAAACTTTATTTGGACAGGGAAAGTCGACTGGGCACTTAAGAGTTTTCCAGGACAACATCTAATATATCTGCAATATAGAGCATCAATTCAGTAAAAAAAAAATAGGCTACCAGCATTTGTTTTATTTCTTTGCTGTTAATAATCTTTTTAAGAGAAGGTGTAATCGCAGTTTTCAAATGGCCGACGTCTCGCTTTGTAACTCTTCACCTTGAGACGATGTGGACGCTCAGAGGAAAGTTCAGGAAAGTTTAGATCAGGAAATTTTAGCGTCTTCCGTGGTATTTAGAGATAAGGGAGACAGGCTCTTATCGTATCGATCCTATCTCCGCTCTCTGAACGAATGACTGACTCAGGGAACGATTACTGGACGCTACTGAGATTAGTCATGTAGCCGCCATCTGACACCAGCTCTCAGCCCGCATATCCCTCTGTCTCCGTCTGTCTGTCTCTCTCTCTGTCTGTCTCTCTCTCTGTCTGTCTGTCTCTCTGTCTCTCCCTCTGTCTCTCTCTCTGTCTGTCTCTCTCTCTCTCTGTCTCTCTCTCTGTCTCTCTCTCTGTCTCTCTCTCTCGCTGTCTCTCTCTCTGTCTCTCTCTCTCGCTGTCTCTCTCTCTGTCTCTCTCTCTCTCTGTCTCTCTCTCTCTCTGTCTCTCTCTCTGTCTCTCTCTCTCTCTGTCTCTCTCTCTGTCTCTCTCTCTGTCTCTCTCTCTCTCTGTCTCGCTCTCTGTCTCTATCGGCCCTATCTTACACCCGGCACAAAGCGCAGCGCAAGTGTCATTGCTAGTTTTGCGACCGACACGGTTGTCATTTTCACGCCCAGCGCCCACGTTGTTTAAATAGCAAATGTACTTGCACCCATCTTTGCGCCCATGGGTGTGTTGGTTTTAAAACGAGGTGTGGTCAGGCGCATCGCTATCTTGAGGAAGCCGAATGCGATTGCGCCATTGACCAACAAAAACCTGGTCTAAAGTCAATGGCGCAGTATTTTCCTGCTATTTAAAGGGCGCATTATTCAGATAGTAAGATGCGTCTCTCCCTCTCTCTCTCTCTCTGTCTCTCTCTCTCTCTCTCAAACACACACACACACAACGTTATCATGCAAAATAGAAAAATAGGATCATCTACTATGAAAATTTGCACTTTACTTCGTTCCATGTATTTTGTTGCCAAATTGCCGTATGCTTTCACCACTACGTTAGCCTCGCCGCTAACGTTAGCTTTCAGTTGAGTTTTGACAGTTTGCTAACAGACTCATCTGCTCAGTTCTAAAGCACGTGTGACAGACTTTACCGCCTTAATGCCCTGGGGCCAGTTGCGTAAAGGTAGACCTAGTCTTAGAAGACTTAAATGTGACCTAAATTCAAACTTGCTATAGACACTTATATTTACCTGTTCCTACAACTTCTTGATTGTTGTAGATCTCTAATGTGTTGTTTCTGTCTCGTTCTCTTCTTCAGGTCTTTCCAAAAAACAGAGATTTGCCGTCTTTTATGAAACAGCTTCAGTATTTAAAATTCCCACTCAGACTCGTTGCCATAACAACAAAATTCTTAACTCAAGATTAGCCAAGGGGGAAGGTGGCTAACTTTCCTACCTCAAAATAAGTCAGTCGTCATATTTAAGTAACAGACAGTCTTAATTAGCCTAGTCCAACCTGAGAATCTAAGACCAGTCTAAGGCTTAGACTAGTCTTAAACTAGCTTTATGCAACTGGCCCCAGACTTGCGTTGTCACCATAGCAACTAACCCTTAAAATTCCATAATCCCCATTTTATGCTGTACTAGCCAATTTAGCAAGGCAAACAGTATAAGGACCGTTCGTTCTATCCATTCAAGTTGTGGGTGTCACTTAATAGAATCAACCTCTCAATCCCACTGTTGTCTTATTGAGAGATTTGGCAGTATAGTCACATTATTGTGCACATGTAAGTGAAGCCGGTGACTCATTGGACACGGTCGATTGGTATTTTAATTAGTCATGTAACCGACATCTCCGGCGCCGTGACTGCTTGGTTTGTCGTCCTGGTTTTGGGACGCAGCCAGTCGGGTTTTATTTATTTCTCCCTGTAGCCGCCTCACTGCCGAGCCGCGAAGAAGAGGTGTTAAAATCTCTCTCTCTCTCTGTCTCCACATTCATCTTGATTTGCTGACTGTCCTCGCCTCGCTTTTCTTGTAAAGCGCCTGCCAAGGACTTATATTGGAAATGTAGAGTGAGCAATGAAGTAATTTTTAAAAATCTGTCTCTCTCTGTCTCTGTCTCCTGTCTCCTGTCTCCTGTCTCTCTCTCTCTCTGTTTCTCTCTCTCTCTCTCTCTGCCGCTCTCTCTCTCCGTCTGTCTCACTCTCTCTTTGCCTCTCTCACTCTCTCTCTGCCTCTCTCTCTCTCCGTCTCTCTCTCTCTCTCTCTCTCTCTCTCTCCCTCTTTCTCTCTGTCTCTCTCTCTGTCTCTCTAGCTCTACTGGCCAGCCAGTCCAGACCGTGTCCAAGAATGTCTCATGGCTGGGAAGGATCCAGAGGTGAGCGAACACACACATACACACACACACACACACACACACACACACACACATACACACACAAGATTGCATAAGCACAACAACATGATGTACCACAGTAACTATGTTACATTAAATGCAGATAATTGGTTTACCTCGGCATGGTAGTGTCACTCAGACATAAACAGATACACAGATATACAGATATAGATCCTTACTTCACTGCTGCTGCAACATCCTGCAACAATAAAGCAGGATAGATGCTGGGGGAGAGATCAATAATGCATATTAATAAAGCAGGATAGATGCTGGAGAAGAGATCAATAACGCATATTAATAATGCAGGATAGATGCAGGTGGATGCCGACTTCTAAAATGGATACTGTTGTGCTATACTGGTAGGAAACACAAACAATGTAATGAAAGTAATCAAAAACTCTGTCTCTGTCAAATCTCTCTCTCTCTCTCTCTCTCTCTCTCTCTCTCTCCCTCTCTCAATCTCGCTCTCTCTCTCTCTCTCTCTCTCTCTCTCTCCCTCTCTCAATCTCGCTCTCTCTCTCTCTCTCTCTCTCTCTCTCTCCCTCTCTCTCTCTCTCCAGTTGGAGTGTGCTAACTTCCTGCGGGTTCTGCAGCCTTTCAACCAGACCCACCTGTATGTGTGTGGCACCGGGGCGTTCAACCCCCGCTGTGCTTTCATCGCTACCAGCGTCTTCCAACAGGTGATAACACACACACACACATACACACACACATACACACACAGTGTCAAGTTGCAAACCTTTATTTTTATGCAAATGGACATGATGGAGAACGAAGCACATTCAGGCAAAAATACAGTTCTCCCGGCTATTCATTTTTTGCTTCTAGTTCCACTTTGTCTTTGACTGGAAGATGGAAGAATTTGTGCGGGAAAATATCACATTTACTGTTATTTTTTATGTACAACATCACATAACTGTAGCCTCTATATCTAGGTAGCTTGCTAAAGCATAATGTCAGGATTTTTCAGACAATACATCATAGATTATATAAGTAAATGACGACTTTTATAGAGTGAAGGGACAGAAAGCGAAGCGGTCGTTCTTGATCTTCGTATGCGTAAAGTCTTCTACGTTTGGTCACTAAGCAGCTGGACCGGAGCAGAAGAGCCTTGCTCATGGGCACCTCAGTATAGTAACTGTTGAAGGAGATCAGAGCGCTGTGAATCCTGCTGCTCCACTGCTGCAGTGACCCAATTTCCTAATGTGGATCATTAACTTTTAATCTAATCTATTCTAATATAATCCAATCTAGTCTGTTCACGTTCCCCACCCAGATTTCCCAAACTAGTCCAGGGATTCACAAGCCTGCTTCTCTAACTTCTAGGCTGCTATACCACCCACTGCTGTGTGTGTGTGTGTGTGTGTGTGTGTGTGTGTGTGTGTGTGTGTGTCCTGACTCCCAGCACCAGCCCCTATACACACACCTATCAGCAGCTGAAACATGATGTGTGTGTGTGGTGTCTGCCCCTATGCCCATATATCTACCATGGCTTGTGCTATGCCATCTGTCTACAGTATATAATGTACCTTTTTGTTCTTTGGGACTGTTCCCTAGGGGCGGCTGGGTATCTTGGAGGGTAAATTCATGACAAATGTACATTTTAGAACCCAATTATATCTCTAAGGTGCCGTTTTTTCTGTGTACACACACCTAAACTGGCGAGTTTCCAATATCTCATCATTTAGACAAACGGGTTATTATTTTGTCACATGTGGGTTAGTGGGTCTAAACTCCCTCACCCGTCCTCAGTTCTGTGTGTGTGTGTGTGTGTGTGTGTGTGAGAGAGAGAGAGAGAGGCTAAACCCATGAGAGAATTCTGTGAGTCTGTGATCAGAGACAGAGTGTGTGTTTATGTGTGCATACACTGTGTGTGCGTTCGTTTGTGCGTGTTTGAGGATGTAAGCATGCCTTGCAGTGTGTGTGTGTGTGTGTGTGTGTGTGTGTGTGTGTGAGGTAGCAGCTAATCCCATGAAAGGCAGTGATCAGTGTGAGATCAGAGCTGTGGTTCAGACTCGGTGCTTAGAGGAGCCGGCGGTGCTGACTGCTTTAAGACTGGACTTCACACATTCTGAAATGCTCCACTTAGCCCCGATTACCCCCCAATTAGCCACTCTGTGTGTGTGTGTGTGTGTGTGTGTGTGTGTGTGTGGCTGACTGACTATCTTTCTGTCTGTTTGACTGACTGACTTACTGAATGAATGAAGAAATGAATGAATTAAAGAATAAACGAGCCTTTCTGTCTTTTTGATCGACTCTCTCTCTCTCTCTCTCTCATCTTCTCTCTGTCCAGCTTGTTTCCTCCCTCCCTGTCTGTCTGAATGACCTCAGCCTCTGTTGTGTTTTCTTTGCCAGTCGGAGCACCAGACTCTCTCCTACGGCCAGACAGAGTGTGGGAAGGGCAAATGTCCCTACGATCCTTTACAGAAAACCGCCTCCGCTGTCGTTGGTGAGTCTGTCTGTGACTAATTATGACTTGAATGAACCATGAATTAGGAAATATGAACCATTATAGGACTAACTACATGTGTGTAAGATTTAGGCTAGATGTGGATGATCTGAAAGTGAGTCACCTGAGTAATAGACTACTTTAAGGCCAAAGACCCATATGAATATCATAATTAATCAATCAGTAGGTCAGTTAATCAGTCAGGCAAGCAATCAAGCAATCAAGCAATCAAACAAACAAACAGAAACAAACAGAATATGTTTTTATCCTTTTACAGGCTCAATTTGTGGTTGCAGTGCTGTGTGACACCATCTGTTAAAACACTGTCACCGCCCTGC
>NW_027280552.1:30000-72500 GCF_046629955.1 Centroberyx affinis
GTCATGAAGCTACATTCATTTTCTCATACGGCTCATTGTTAGCGTGTCTGGCTCTCTTGTTGTTGTTGCTTGGCAGTCATGCAATACTTTGCCATACTTGCATTGTAGTTAATTAGTCTGTTCAAATTACAATTCCAGCCTTGTAAAACTGCTCGGTGTTTACTGGTGTTTTCTTCCTGGTTTCTTTTGACACCGAAGCGGCTCGGGTTTCCTTCCTGGTCGAGGCTTTTACAGTCCAGCTCACAGGTTTGGATTCTCTGCTATTTACTGCTGCTGCCGGCGTCCCTGCGGTTGTTGTTGTTGTTGTGGAGGAGAGTCATGCTATGAGGTTTGGGAGCCGGAGACAGACGGCTCTCTGTGGTCCGACTCGGTGTCATGACACCCGAGACACTGAGGTCTTGTAGAGTTTACAGGCGTTTCTGTCATCTGATTTTGTGTCTGGACGTCTGGTCATGGATGTGTGTGTGTGTGTGTGTGTGTGTGTGTGTGTGGCAGTGTTCCCGACGCGAGACAGTGCCCACATCCTTGTCGCTCAATCATCCACTTTTAATGCGGGAAGGGAAGGGAGGGAGGGAGGGAGAGGAAAGGAGGGAGAGGGACAAACAGGAAAGGATAGGGGAGAGGGAGGGAGAACATGTTTGAAAGGATAGAACAGTCTGTGGTGAGGATTGGAGGGTGTGGAGAGGATGAGTGTGACAGCTGGAGCTAAAAAAGGTGTGGAGGAAAGAGAGAGGAGAGGAGAGGAGGAGGGAGGGAGGGAAATAAAGCTCAGTTATAGCTCAGAGGGTTACAGGAGGGATGGAGGGAAGGGAAGGGAGGAAAATGAGGGGATGAAGAGGAGGGATAGTCGTGAGAAGGGCCAGACAGAGAGAAAGGGAGGGAGAAAAAGGGGGGAATGAAGGAGGGATGAGGGCAGGAATGAAGAGGGAGGAAAGACTGGGTGGGAAATTTTACGCCAACTTTAGAAATGACGCAAAAAAATCAAAGTAATCGTTGAGTCATTGGTACTGATCAACAACTATGTTACAAGGCAGTAAAAAACTTTACTCATTTGCCCTTTAATGGTGTGGAGAAGGAGTGTAACAGATGAGGAGGGGTGTGGAAGAGAAGAGGGGAGATGGATGGGAGGAAGGGAGGGATGGAAGAAGAGAGAGAGACAAACAGGGAGGGATTGGAGAGAGAGGAAGGAGATACTGCAGGTTGCGTTTTTCATCGAGGGACATGGATGAGGAGGATGAGTGTGGTGGAGTGAAGCTCAAAGGGTGTGAAGGATGAAGGGAAGGAGTGAGGAAGGGAGGGAGGGAAGGAGGGAGAGAGGTGACCAGGGAAGGACAGACCAGATGATGAGGAGGAGAAAGAGGGGAAGGGGAGGAAGGAGGAAGGAGGAGGAGGAGAAGGAAAAATGACAAAGGATGGACAAAGTGGAGCGGGCTGGATAAGGAGCATAAGTAAGGTTTTTCCTGAGGAGGAGGAGGAGAGGGGGATAGAAGCTGTGGATAGAGGAGTGGAAATTAGCGGATATAGAAAGAGTAGAGTATAGAGTAGAGACGAGACAATATAGAAAGTACAAAGGACAAAGTAGAAATTATCTCAATTTGGAGTTTCACTCAAAAATGAGATATCCACTGTTTGAAAAAAGGACACTTACGCTTGCAAAATGATTGACAGTAAAAACTTCAGATTGTGGTATTTTCTAAAGGCTAATAGGTAACTTCTCCTTAAGTGAGGCCTTGGTTGAGAAAATGGCCACATTTTCACATAGCTGACTCCTCTATATTTTATTTAAAGATATTGAATGATGAACTTAAAGTAACAGTTGTTCCTAAATTGTTGCATTTTGGGATGAAAGTCTTCAAATAGAGATTCCAAATTGCTACGTATCCATTTTGGGGGAAATATTCCCGCTTAAGATTTGTTTGTCAATAATTAAAAAAACAGGTGATTCTATCCTCAAAAACATGACTATTTTGTATGCAAAGGTATTCAGATGATCTATACACTTTAATAATAAGTCATAATGTGTTTTACTTTCATGCCAGCGTTCATTTTGGAAGAATAGGTGTCTTTTTTTTCAAATGGAGGATATCTCAATTTGGAATGAAGCTGTTCAGCGATCAATATGGGGACAGTGGCAGTGGCTAGAGAGGGAAAAAGAATGTGGCATGAAGAAGAAAGAGAGAGAGGCAGAAGGAAAAGGGGCTGTAGCCGGGGGGCGAAAGACCAGACGAGATGGAGGCTATTATAGACACATTATACCCAGAGGGGGAGCAAGCCAGACAGGGAGGAAGGTGGAGGAAAGAGGAGGGGGGGGGGGGGTGATGGAGAGGGAAAGAAAAAGACGGAGTGTGGTCAGAAAGGTGACAAGGAGGAGGAGGAGGAGGAGGAGGATGGCATTCAGGGGAAGAAGAGAGGAGAAATGAGGAGGATAGGGGCATTCGCCTGAGGGGGTTTGGCCAGACAATTAGGAGGAGGAGGAGGGGGAGGAGGAGGAGGAGGAGGAAGGGGAGGAGGAGGAGGAGAAGGAGGAGGAGGAGGAGGAGGATAGGGGCTGAGGCTGCAGGTCTGCGGGCGAGACAATGCTATCTTCCCTCAGGGGGGAAACAGCCGCTTTTTGTTTAGAGAAGAAGACACAAGAAGCACAATCCCCCGGAGAAAATAGGCCAGACAGACAGATGGATGGATAGATGGATGGATGGGGAGATAGTGGGAGGAGGGAGGGAGGGAAGGAGAAAGTGAGGAACAAAGAGAAGGAGAGACACCCAGAGGGATTCTGCATGAGGAAATCCAGGTGGATTTGAGAGGAAAACGACAGCGGATGAATACCTGATGAATAGATAAAGGGACAGAAAGAAAAGGAGAGAAGAAGAAGATACAGAGAGAGACAAAGAGAAGACTCCCAGAAAGAGGGATTTACTGTAAGAGTTAGATAGTGGCTGAGTGTGACTGATAGAGAAAGAGGAGGAAAATACAAAAGAGGTTCAAGAGGGAAAGAAGAGGTGAAGAGTCGCAGAGGTTTTCTGCAACTAAGGAAGATAGAAACAGCAATGATATTTATCTATATATATATCTATATCTATATATATATATCTATATGGCAAAACTTTAGGTGTACAAAAAATTAGGATATTCATATTAATGTTGCACAAGTCCATCTCACTTGTCTTTCTCCACATTTCTCCTTCGTGCCTGAACTGGATTTAAAAGGTGAAAAATGACTCACCTGCTCAGCTAATTTTGCAGACAGAGGAGGTTGTTCTCGTATTTTCTACACTCAGAGTTTGTAATAAATGTGTGCGTGTGTGTGTGTGTGTGTGCGTTTGTTTTTGTATTTTACTTTCCCTGTTCTGGTGAAGATTATGTCCACATAACACACAGCGGGTTAGCTAGCATAGCTCCAAGTCAGCCTTCTCCAAATCAACTGAAGTGAACAGGAGCTGGTTATTTAGAGTTCCAAAAAGTGAAAAAAAAAATGACCATAAAATAACTCCAAACAGCTCGTGCAGCAGAATCCAAGTGTCGTGAAGCCAAACAACTACAGTATAATACTTGAACATTTGAGTGTTTCTTCACTCTCTACTTGATGTGAACACATGATGTTTCCCCATTTCAGTGTTTTCACTGACATGAGGCTGAGTAGATAATAACAAGTATTCGTTTTGGGGTGAACTATCTCTTTAATGCTGTTAAAAGAGGAGATAACTACAGTCTGAAATAAAACAAACGAGCGGTATAGAAGGGAGGTGGAACAGCATTAAGTCAGTTGTGATTTAAACTTGTGACGATGCGATAAGAGAGAATATTTGCTAAGCCGCGCTGTAAATCACTGAGACTCTTCATCAGAGTCTGAAAAAGAAAAATGTTGTTCCTGCAGCTTCTTCTAAAGTTTAGCGATCTTGTTCTGTGAACTTGAATGCATCTCGGGCACAGTGGTGAACTGAGAAGCGAGACTGTCTTTCAACCAGAAGACACAGATTCAAACCCCCACCCTGACCTCTGACCCCTGACCTCACTGGGGAGAGGGGCAAATGAAAAGAGAATTTCCCTACAGGGGTCACTAAAGTTTTTCCATTACCATTATGCAACACATTTGCAATTTGTACTGTCTATCTATTGTGTTTATTTTACCATTACACAATGACATGTTATAAATGCAGTGGTAGAAGAAGTACTCAGATCTTTTACTTAAGTAAAAGTTGAAATACCACAGTATAAAAATACTCTGTTACAAGTAAAAGTCCTGCATTCAAAATGTTACTTAAGTAAAAGTACAAAAGCATCAAAATGTACTTAAAGCAACAAAAGTAAAAGTACTCATTATGCAGAATGGCCCATTTCAGAATAATACAGTATATATTATATTATTGAATTATAATTATTGATGCATTAATGTGTAAGCATCACTTTAATGTTGCAGCTGGAAAAGGTGGAGCTGATTTCCACTACTTTATATACTGCTGGGTAGCTTACAGTAATCTATAATAATACATCACAATTTATTAGTTGATTATATTTTATATAAATAAAGGTAGTGGAGTAAAAAGTACAATATTTCCCTCTGAAATGTAGTGGAGTAGAAGCATAAAGTAGCATAAAATGGTAATACTCGAGTAAAGTACAAGTACCTCAAAATTGTACTTAAGTACAGTATTTGAGTAAATGTACTTAGTTACTTTCCACCTCTGTATAAATGTGTCCCCCTTTCCACCTGCTATTAAAATGCATCCTCTGTCTGTAAAATGATGTCTTTATGTTTTTGTTCGTTAAGCAAATGAAAAAAGAAAAATCGTCTTCAATATACACATTCAAATCCGATGTTCTCTTCCCCTCGCCAAAAGGCAGATTGTCATGCATGTCACTTATTCTCGTTATGTTTAAATTTGACAGTAATCTTGCTTGTTCCCCATCCACGGGCATCCTGACAATCCATATTTGACGCGGATGTTACTATCCAAGCTCCAAGTTTGTTTTGATTCCTGATTGGATCCGCACATGGAAGTTTATTTCCATTTACGCAGCTGATATCTGTGGATTGGAGACACATCATACTCTGCCGTTAATGCGACCGCCTCTGGAGCTTGTTTGGATAATCGGTCGTTCAGAACATCTTTGGATGCATTTACACTTGGATTTTACGTGTTTTCGCTCTATCCGATTACAACCCGATCACCCAGGAAGCCTGCCAGCTCATGCCAAGTTTAAAACTCCTCCATCTTTCATCTCTGCTCAAATGGGCTCCACTCGCAATAAAAGTCAAACTTCACAAGGCTGAGGTATAAATCTTCCACTGCACTGTGTTTGACTCTGAGTCATCCCTTCTCTAACAAAAACATAAAGGTGCTTTGGATGAAAGCGTCCACCAAACCAAACAGTGTACATATATATATATATATATTATGCAATGTAATAAAGAAGAGACGCCATAAAAAATAATCTCAAAGACAAGCGGAGGAGGAGAGGAGGGAGATGATAAAGGATTTGATATATGAAAGGAGTTAAAGAGGGAGGGCACATTCTTTGGGAGATGTGAGTGTAAAAGAAAAGGGGAAAGGAGAAAGGAGAGGAGGAGAGAGAAGAAGATGGAGGGGCGATAAAGGAGTAATACGTGAAAGGAGGGATGGAGGAGGCTGACAGCGTTTGAGAGATCTGAGCGGCGAAGGGAGAGGGAATCCGAGCGAGTGAGACATCCGCATTGTGATTCAGAAAGCTGAGAAGAAGGGGGAGAAAAAAAGAATGGCGATGGAGAAAGAAAATTTAATAATGAAGGAGTGATATATTAAAGAAGGGATGGAGGGAGTGAACACTGCAGGCTGCGGACTACCCATACTCCTCTCTGTTCTGCCCTGAGGGGGCCTGCTGATTGGGGTAGATTGCGATGCGGCAATGTGTATATCAGTATGTGGGTGTGTATGCGTTTCTGTGGAGCTGTGTGTGTGCGTGTGTGTGCGTGTGTGTGCGTGTGTGTGTGTGTGTGGGTGTGTGTGTGTGTGTGTGTGTGTGTGTGTGTGTGTGTGTGTGTGTGATGAGATGAGATTAGCCTTCCTGCAGCGCTGTGGTTCCACGGAGGCCACCTGAAGCAGCAGGAACGACAGGAATGTGGGAACACAGATACGCTTCACTGTCTCCATCACTACAATAACATCTCTGTCTCAGCAGGAGGAGAGGAGAGGAGGAGAGGAGGAGAGAGGAGGGGAGGAGAGGAGAGAGAGGAGAGGAGAGAGAGAGGAGAGGAGAGAGGGGAGGAGAGAGAGAGGAGAGGAGAGGAGGAGGAGAGGACAGGAAAGGAGAGGTAGAGAAGGGGGGGAGGAGAGTAAGAAAGGAGAAGGAGAGGAGGAGAGGAGAGGAAAGGAGGAGGGGAGGAGAGGAGAGAGGGAAGGAGAGAGGAGAGGAGAGGGGAGGACAGGAGGAGAGGAGATGAGGAAGAATGAAGAAAAGGAGGGAAGATAAAAGAGGAGGAAAAGAGAGGAGAGGAGGAGAAGAGGAGAGGAGGAGAAGAGAGGAGGGGAGAGGAGAGGAGAGAGGGAAGGAGAGGAGAGAGAGGAGGGGAGGAGAGAGGAGGAGGACAGGAGAGTGGAGGACAGGAGGAGGAGATGAGGAAGAATGAAGGAAAGGAGGGAAGATAAAAGAGGAGGAGAAGAGAGGAGAGGAAGAGAGGAGAGGAGGAGAGAGGGAAGGAGAGGAGGAGAGAGGAGAGGAGGAGGGGAGGAGAGGAGGAGAGGGGAGGAGAGGAGGACAGGAGGAGGAGATGAGGAAGAATGAAGGAAAGGAGGGAAGATAAAAGAGAAGGAGGAGAAGAGAGGAAGAAGTAAAAGATTGGGAAAAGGAGAGAAGCGAAGAGGAGGAGTCTGGAGAGGAGAGAGAATGAGGGAAGATGAGGAAAGAGAAGAGGTGAGAGAGGAGGAAAGGAAAGGAGGAGAGATGTAGAGACCATCAGAACTCTCTCCGTAACTCTTTATCTCTTAACACCAAAATGAGAATGTTTTGGCTAAATCCCTTTTTTAGAATTAAATTTTAAATTGATAACTGCATTTCTTCAGTTGTTTGTGCTTAGTGTTTAGCAGAAAACCAAACCAAATGTTCCAGTTTCACCTGGTTAAACTCTGAAACTGCTCTAACTCTGTTTTGTGAAGTACGACACTTAAGAAAGTAGATTATTAAATTGTTTTATGTATTAAAGTATTTTGCCTACAGTACCCCAAGATTCAAGTCAAGTCATTTATTTATAGAGCGCAGGATTGTCACAACTTGCTTTACAGAAAACAAAGGACTCAGTTTCCTGCGGTTTTCTCTCTGCCGGCTGTGATGGGATGATAAAAACATTCCCTGCTCTTATCTGTGACAAAAATGTAAAAAAGAAAAAAAAAAGTTTGATTTATTGTGACTTAAATAAACAGTGAAACCCCCAAGTCTAGACTTAGCACTGACAGTTAAGAGCTAAATGAAGAAGTGCTAAAAGAAGTGCTAGAAACATAGGGACAAAAATGTTGAAAATGTTGTGATTTACTGTTACTGAGAAAATTGATAGATTGATAGTTCAACTTCTAGCTGTGTATGCTGGCTCTCCTGTAGTGCAAAACAACAAGTAAACAAATGATGCAGACACCAATCAGTACCAAGACACATCATCCCTCCAGGTTTCATCAAAATCGGACCAGAGGTGTAGCAGTTACGGCTTTTTGAAAGTTTGGCATTTTGACCTTTGAATATAGCGCCCCCATCAGGCTAATCAGTGTAATCGGTTTAAACACCAGAACACGGTGCCAAAATGCGAATAATTGACATTTGTAAGGATAGCTGAACTTGTGTAGCAAGTTTTCTTTCAGTCGGACTTAAAGTGTAGGAATTATAGCATCCCTATTCGGCCAGTTAGCGTATTTTTTGTAAATGCCAGAACAACACAGTGCTACGATGCATCAAGTTTTGTCAGAATTGCGCCTGAGATATTACGAGTTTTAAAATTTGACCTTTACTGTAATTATAGCATCCTCATCAGGCCAATCAGTGTATTCTTTTCAAAACGCTGCAACACAGAGCGAAGATGTATCCTCACTCAAAATCAGACCGGTGATGTCTGAGAAATCACGCTCTAGTTAAACATTGTGACCTTTAATTATCACACACCCATTAAGCCAATCAGTGTCATTTTTAAAAACACTGGAGAACAGAGCAAACACGCATTATCCTTCCAAGTTTAATCAAAATCAGACCAGTGGCGTCTGAAATATCTCGTTTTAAGGACGGACAGACGCAGCCCGATCCACAGCCCCTCCCTCCCTCTCTCCCTCCCTCCCTCCTGATTTCATCGTGTGGGAGACAATATTTACAGCGAAACCACAGGGACAAAAATGTAGAAAATGTTGTGATCCTTTGTGGTTGAGATGAAGAGCGAGCGCCCGACAGCAGGTGTTGTTCTCCTGTGGCGGACTTAGCGCCCGGCTCTCCCGCTGCGGCTGGTTATTAATGGCTACAGATTCATTAGAAGGAGCCAGTCAGCCATGCTGCCAGGCCGACCGACGCTATTAGTCACACAGTCAGATAGACAGATAGGTACACACACACACACACACACACACGCACACACACACACACACACGCTTGCCTGCCTGCCTGCTTGCACATGCACAGGCATACACATGCTGAATGCCAAATACCTCCCCCAAACACACACACACACACACACACACACACACACACATAGGCAGTTACACACAGACACATGCATCTCTGCACACACATGCTGGCAATCGCACAGGCACACACACACACACACACACACACAAAGGAATACATATACACAAACACAATGTACACGAACTCATGCTACAGTGTTTCCGCATTCTCCAATAATTCCTCCTGCGTATTGATTATTACTGTAACTTAACTCCTTTCCTTCCTCTTCATCCTTTTTCTTATTCCTTCTCTCCATCCAGAGGACATCTTCATCCTCCATGGGAAAGACAAGAAGAACCCTCTCATCTACGGCCTGTTTACCACATCCAGGTATGTAGCCTGTACTTCGATAAAACAGAAAACATGGAGATAGAGTATAGAGTACTTTAAGGAGCATGAAGTATCTATGACCGTTTCTGCCTTCTATTGGTGACCAGCAGGAATGGCCACAACACTGATTGAACTTTTCTCCTGTAATTGACAACAACAAAGTCCCAGGTTTGTGCACCTAACTTTGAACCGCTCGGAGCATTTCGACCAAAAATAAATTGGTTCGGAACCCGAAAAGTTGGTTCCCAGCTGGAAACAAAAAGGTTTTCAGGTTTTCAATTGCGAACCGTGACGACATCAGTGGGCGTGTCATATTCTACAGGTTGGAAAGTAATTGCACGTAATAGTCGTCTACGTCTTCTTATCATTAATAGTTGGTCCACGCTTGTTTTTTTGGATAAAAACAAATATCTAACTATCTATCTATCTATCTATAACAGAACAAAAGCTTGCAGGTAATCAATGCGATCCGCCATCTTGCTACTACTGTTTACTTCCGGTGTGTATTGGGCAACGCCCTCGGTTGATGACGCATCCTTGATTACAACGGTTCCACTCAAAACTGGTGGAAACGCGGGCCGGTTCGCTAGATAGCACCAAGGTTCCAAGAATCCTGAACAGAACCGGTTCAAGAACCAGAGCTAACTTGGTGGAAAAGGAGCAAGAGAAGTTCTCCCACTATAGTGACCGTACCGACAGAAGAACCGACACGACAAGCAACATTTTTATCAGTGCTTGATTATGCAGATGTGATTTATATGCACGCTGGGGCCCTAACACTCAAACCCCTTGATACTGTTTACCACAGTGCTCTTAGATTTATAACCGGTGACATGCTTAGAAGACATCATTGTATTCTCTATGAGAAAGTAGGATGGCCATCTCTTACCACTCGAAGAGAACAACACTGCCTTTTGTTTATTTACAAAGCCTTACGTGACAAGCTACCATTGTATTTGTCTTCGCTTTTAAGTTTCAGTGCTACAGGATATCAGACACGTTCGCAGGCATACATTAGACTGGACATTCCACGTATGAACACAGAGTCAGGAAAGACAGCTTTCACCTTTTATGCTCCTAATAGATGGAACAGGCTTCAGGACTCACTCAAACTGGACCGACTTGTCTCCATAGAGACGTTTAGGGTGCTGCTGGATGATGCATTATATAGGGATTGCTTTTGTTTCTCTTAGTTTTCTTATTTTGTCTGCATGTGGAATGTCTCGAAATAACTTGTCGTGAATTTTGTTTGTTTTGTTTTTCTTGTTGTTGTGTACACAGGTCTCTCTTGAAAACGAGATCTCGATCTCAATGGGACTTACCTGTTTAAATAAAGAAATTGACATTGTTGCAGCTGCAATGTGTGATTTAGGCCGACATGACAGGTGGATTTTTACATACAAACCTTGACTACTGCAGCTTTATGCCTGGTACGCCATGAAGTAACTGTTATCTAGGAGGTAAAAGTAATGCAATTTAGATCCAAAAATATGAGAACATTTTTTTTTTTTTTTTGCCATTTATTGATAAGTTGGTGTAAATTATAATACAGCTAACAAGATGGAGAAGTCATTTTTCACTTCATTTTGACTTCAGATTTGGAACAAGTAGGCCACCGTATTGCTCTGTAATGTGCTTTATGGTGATGTGGGTCATTGTGCAGCACTGTGCTCTTCTGTGTCACACTGATAATACACAAGATAACACACACTCAGCCTCAGACGTTCTGTGGCTGAGTGTGTGTTATCTTGATGTCACGCTGTATTGTGTTTCATTGTGTAGTGCGGCATTGTGCGGCGCCATATGTTTGTGTTGCGTTGTGTTAAATACGCATGGTCGCCCTCACGCCTGCCCCCTCCTCCTCCTCCCATGTCCTGTACAGTGCAGCAGTTTGTTATCCAGTATCTCATGTGAGTTAGGGGTCGGCTGCCTGACCCGAGGCTGCCGGGACCCGAGGCTGTGTGTCGGGTTTTTGGCCGGGTACAGCTTTTATTTTTTTAAATAAATAATTAGGGCTCGGTTTCAGGCTCGGTTGTGTTTTTTCATGCATGGAAAAAAACACAGTGTCTTATGCTCCTCGCTTTCTCCTGAAGCTCTGTCATACACAGGCTTGGCACACACACACACACACACACACATACACACACACTCCCTCTGCGTGTGACATGTTTGTGTGTGAACCATATACTGTACAGTATATACACATATACAATACCAGTCAAAAGTTTGCACACACCACATTTTTCTTTATTTTTACAAATTTTCCACATTTTAGAATAACAGTAAAGACATCAAAACTATGAAATAACTCAAATGGAATTATGCAGCGACCAAAAAAAAAGTGTTAAACAAATCAAAACTATCTTATATTTTAGATTCTTTAAAGCAGCCGCCTTGATGGAAAGGCAAAGGCTTTGGAAAGAAATTCATACATAGGATCAACTTCACTATTTATATTTGTCTAAGAGACACATTTCAAGCATTTAAGCAGAAGCCTTTAGATCAAAATGGCTTTAAGAGAATGAAAAACATAGAACATTCAATCAGATGTGTCCAAACTTTTGATTGGCAGTGTATATATATTTTTTTTTAGTTTGGTTAAGCTGGTCCAGGAATATCAGGTTGTGTGTGTGGTGTGTGTGGTGTGTGACAGGCCCTCTCCGAGAAGTTGGAAGGGAGATAGCCTTCAATAAGTTTTCAATTATTATTGGCCTAGCTCAGTGATTTTCTTTCCATCAATTTATTCGCACAGCAGCTACGCAGAGCGCTGTGCCTGCACCTGCAGAATATCCCTCCCATGTGTGTGTGTATGTGTGTGTGTGTGTGTGTGTGTGTGTGTGTTTCTGTGCAGCGTGCTTTCTGAGAGGGGTGAGAGAACACAGACAACCATGCCTTTTAAATAAAAACATTTTAATTTCATGTCTAGCGTCGAGTTTGGGTTTCAGATGTTGCAATATCGGTCTTAAGGGCATTTTATACTTTAATGAATAGCTTCTCTGCACATGAACTGACGCTATTTGATGTGCATTTGGGGTTGAAAAGTGTCTATGTGTAGGTGCTGGAGCCCACCCAAGAAGATCAACTTTGCGTCGAGTCTACACAGAGTCGTGCGCTCTGATTGGTTGATCATTGGGGCGATCATGGTGGCATCCAACTCTTCAAGCTCCAGCTGCTCCCACACATCCCTTTCCTCCAGCTGTGATTGTCGTCGCATCTGCTTCATGTTCCTCTTTTCTTCTATGTTTCGTTTTGGCGCGATATGATTTTTTAAAACATTGCCACCCTGTGTTCGGGATTTCAACAACATGCTACCCACACATCAACGCAGAAGTAGAAAAACTTAAATGTAAGCACCGGTGGATCGTTTACATTACCGCTTTACATTACGTTTACATTACGTTCGACTATAAAATGTGCTTTAGTTTAGTTTAGTTTAGTGAAAATATGCCAGTTAGCCAAAAAGGCAAATTTTCATCTGTAGTCCCCGGGCAGGCAATAGTTGAAAGCACAAACATTAAGAATAAAAACATTGAAAATACAATCAACGATAAAAACAGTGAAAAATATGCAGATACAAACAGAACCTGCACTACATAGAGACAAGAAAGACAGCTCTTATAAGACACAAAATCAACAATAGCATAACAACAATCAACAAATCAACAAATAGCATGACGACACAATGTTAGTCCTGGTGAAGTGTGGATATTATGTACAGAGCCTAATAATGACAAATAAGACAACAAACAACACGAAAACTCCTCCCTGTTCTAGTGTTCACAAGTTTGATTTCTAATAAACCACTTTAGTGTCAGGTGGGGCCTGAACGTCACGGGGCTCAGGCTTCATTTCCAGGGGGATCGAACACACGGCCGGGATCACTGTAGGAAACATGGAGGACACATCTGGCAACAAACCACATATGTAACAGATAGTGAATGTTGATCATCCTGACAGTGTAACTTCTGTCTCTTCTCCAAGCTGCAGGATTCACACATGGCCACGAAGCCATCTGTCATCATGACTCATGAAACACATTCATCCATGTTGGGAAGTGGAGCTCATATGAACCTGCATCATCCTATTAGCATCATCAATGCTCTATTGTACTGAACTGTGTTCATCTGTACAGTGTGTTGAGCTGTGCAGGGTGTTTTATAGCTGTTCTTAACACTGTGTCTGGCTTTCTGGCTCGCAGCCAATGGTATGAATGATACATATTGTGGATTGTGTGTGTGTGTGTGTGTGTGTGTGTGCATGTGCATGTGCATGTGCATGTGCATGTGTGTCTTTGTCTGTATGCATCTGCTTCCATGCCTGTGTGCCTGTGCTGTGTTTGTGTGAGTCTGGGTGTGTCTACCTGCATCCCTTCCTGTGTGTGTGTGTGTGTGTGTGTGTGTGTGTGTGTGTGTATGTGTGAAGCAGGGGAGAGGCTAGTGGTTGAGCTATGGAGTCATATTTTCCCAACACACAGTGACACCAAGTTCCAGCATACTGATTTATGGAAATACAGCTGGGTTCATACCAGTTCATGAAGCTAAATCTGTGTGTGTGCATGTGTGTGTGTGTGTGTGTGTATGTGTGTGTGTATGTGTAAATACAGTTGTGTAAATTACAGCAGTTCATAACATCACTTGGAGCCTCTCTTTTACTGTAGAATGGCTGTGACCAGCATTAAGTGTGTGTGTGTGTGTGTGTGTGTATGGGCATATGTATGGAATTAATGCTCACAGTAGTTCATAAGCTAACTGTACACAGTGTCTTTCTATCTGTTTTAATGTCATTGTTTCATTCATCTTGTATTTAATCAGGTATTCTCTATGAGATCGAGATTTCTTTTTCAAGAGAAACCCGAGAGAAACAAAAAAACATTCATACAAATTTCAAAGAAAATGCAAAATACAATTCAGTCACACCTTCCAGCAGTCAAACTGGAGCAGCAGCAACATGCTGTGCAGGGAAAAACCATTAAAAACCATTACAAACATATTAAAAACCATTACAAGCATCATAGAAAATATGAAATGGCATTGAATGGCTCTAATTAGGCTCCATAGTAGTCATTTTCTTGGATGTGAGTAAGAGACAGACAGCCATGACAGAGAGAGAGAGAGAGAGAGAGAGAGAGACAGTGGAAAGAGAGAGAGACCAGACATAAAGACATGCAAACAGTAAGAGAGGCAGGCAGACAGACACTCAGATAGACAGAAATACAGGGAGATAGACAGACTGACACAGAGAGACAGATGCAGACAGAGAGAGAAACTCAGACTGCCAGACAGAAACTTGGAAACAGAAAACCAGACGGACACGGGCTGAAAAAAACTGGAAAAATCCAGCGAGCAAAAGCCAGAAAAGACCGAGCGAGTTGAGCGAGAAACTGAGAGGCAGCAGGCAAACGACAGCCTGCAGCTTCTCATTTTCTCTCAGGTTTTTCTCTCTCCCTGGCGGCACCACATGTTCTGAGAATAGCCCGGCGGTGCTTCAGCGGGACGCCAGGGCCGCTACGGTAGCATCAGCGCAAAGTATGACGAACACTTGGCTCGCGGCGGGAGGCAGAGAGGGAGTCGGTCCGTCTCCGGGTTTGGAAAACGCCTGGAATCTCGGTGGGGAAAACGGACAGAAATGCGAGGCATCATCCAGGGTGGGGTCCCCACGACCGCACAGAGGGAGGGGGGGGGGGGTGGGGGGGTTGGATGCTATTGGGTGGAAAGTTTTCTTTCCTCTGGCACGCTCAGGACTGCAGACACAGAGGTTTTTGTCCCCCGTGATGAAATCAGAGGGGCGGGGGTGCTGTGTGGATCGGTCTCCGTCCGTTCGTTTTGTGTTTGTCCGTCCATCACGTGCAATATCTGAGACACTGCTGATTGGATTCTTATTAAACTGATGAGGAAATGATGCATCTCACCACTGCGTTTCGTCATTTTCAAAAATTACACTGATTGGGGGGGGAGGGGCTACATTGCTTATTTGGAAGAGCATCTTATTTTCCGGTCTCCTTCTTTTCGTTTGCTTGTTTGTTCGTTTGTCCATCGTGGGCGATATCTCAGACACAACTGATGTGATGTTTTAGGAAATGTCGGGGAATGATGCATCCTGCCACTGCATTCTGCATTTGATCAAAATTACACTCTTTGGCCCAAGAGGGATAGTAGCGTAGAGTAGAGTAAACTTTATTGTCCCCGAGGGGAAATTTGTCTTGGGCACAGTGCTATGATCCGTTGCTTCACATAAAAAACATCACAAAAACATCACTAAACATGAGAAGCGTTTGACACGATGCTAGACAGTTGCTTCAAATAAAAACATCTTAAAGACATAAAAAAGACATTTGACTATACATTTGACATTGACAACACAATGGCTTAAAAAGAAACTGTAAGAATTAAAGTACAAAAGTGCTAAGTGCTTGTGTATTTATTGCACATTGCTCTATTGCACTAAGATTTAGCTACATGGTTCATCTGTTCGTTTGTCCTTGTGTCACATGGGATAGTTCAAACACCACAGATCAGATTTTTATGAAATTTGGCAAAATAATGCATCTCACTGCTGCATTTCGGTATTTTCAAAATTACACTGATTAGCCCAAGACAGGTGCTGCATTGCTTGTTTTATTTCTCTGACCCCATTTAACTCTATGGTGCTTCTTGATATTATTGATTCAGTTGTTGACCCCTCTTCTTCCCCTGGAAAGAGTGAAGATCACTCATGGAGGGTGACATGTTTACTGTTGCCTTGTTGATATGGCCAAAGAAGTTTTGTTGTCGTAGATATAAGCGTTGGTGCGGTGTATGGCAATGAAGGAACATGCGCTTTACAATCGCGTTATCATTTGAACTGGAAGACCTGGGCTGGAGCTCTTGTGTTGGAAAGCATCTGTCCTGCTGAAGTGTCTTTGAGCAAAACACTGAATCCCTGTGGGGATGATATCACAGTAAAATACAATTCTGTGGCAGCCATCTTAGGCGTACTGAGACATACTACCATGATGCACCACAACATGCCCTTTCTATCCATCATATTTCTATGGTTGTGCCCGCCGAGCAGCGCTGGAGTCTTTCACACGCACGTTCTGACTGCCAAAGATCCTAACCATGATCCTAACTACAATAGAAGGGATGGGGCATTCATCCCAGCTGGATATTTTGGTTCTGGCGCAACATTTAGCAGATTGATGCTTTCATGCCTGAAGCCCACAGTGACTCATAGCTTTACATGTATACATATCTTTCTAATTAAATTTACTGCTTAAAAGAAGAGTGTAACTCATCTCGTGAAATCACCAAAGATGTGGCCGCTCATGTTTTTATACATGTTGGATCTAGGAACGATGAACGGAAAGATTATCCGTGTTTGAATACGATGACTGACAGCTCTCTCTCTTTCTCTCTCTGTGTGTCTCTCTATCTCTTCTTTCTTTTTTCTCTGTCTCTCTCCGTCTTTCCTCAGCGATATCCTGAACGGCTCGGCAGTGTGTGTGTACCGGATGGACGATGTGGTTCGGGCCTTCAAAGGGAACTTCCTGCATAAGGAGGGGCCTCAGTACAAGTGGGCGGAGTTTACGGGCAAGGTGCCGTACCCGCGACCAGGAACTGTGAGTTCATACGGCCTCAATACCCTCTCATTCAGCGAGGAGTTGGTTTTTTAATCAGTAATATTACCCTCATGATCTATCATTTGGCATTTGACAGAACCGTGCAATGACTGTATGCAGTGATGTAGTAGTAAATGTTTTTGGGGAAAAAAAGAAATTGCTTGAAGTTCATCATTCAATAATTCTATATTTGAGAATCCAGTCTGTAAAGGTGTTGTCATTTTGTCAACCAAGGACTTCAGTTACCTCCTAACCTTTAAAAAAAAAAGACAGTAGTCATTATGCAACAATGATGAATTGAATTTGCCAATGATATCTCATTTTGGAATGAAACTTTTCAAATAAAGTAAATGTGGGTAACAACATTATGAACTACAGTCATTGATCACAATGAGATGATCAGATATAGAAACAAATATATAAATATAAACCAATATAAACTAACCAAATAAAGCAAAGATATTTCAAGAAAAACATTAATTCATCGGAAATTGGAAATACCTTTTTTCATGTGACTTACATCATTTGGATTCTCCCTATAATGTACTTATTTATATAATAAAAAAATCTATTAGGGTGAGTAAATTAGATCCAGAGTATTGATTCAGAATATTGCTCTGTCCTCTAACCTTCCCCTTCTCTCTTTCCCCATTCCTTTCTCTCTCTCTCTCTCTCTCTCTCTCTCTCTCTCTCTCTGTCTCTCTCTCTTCCTTCTTCTCTCTTTTTATCTCTCTCTCCTCCTTTCTCTCTCTCTCTCTCTGTCTGTCTCTCTCACTCTCTCTCTATGTCTCTCTTTCTCTTCCTTCCTCTCTTTTTGTCTCTCCTCCTCCTATCTCTCTCTCTCTCTCCCTCTCTCTCTCTATGTCTCTCTCTCCCTCCCTCTCTCTCTCTCTCTCTCTCCCTCTCTCTCTCTCTCTCTCCTCCAGTGTCCCAGCACTACCTATGGAAGCTACAGCTCTACCAGAGAGTATCCAGATGACGTGATATTCTTCAGCAGAACCCACCCACTGCTCCAGGTTCCACTATATTAAATTATATACTAATCTTATTATACAATATTTTGGTTATGGCTTAGTTTATAGTGGAGGTAAACGCAAACACATGACTGCATCTTTTCTATTTTTGGCCTAATTCTCTGGCGGGGTTGTTGTATTAAATTAGCGAACACTCCATCAACAGTGAGACTGGCTGATGTAACTTTTCATGAAAAGTTGAAAAATATGAGCGCATGAAATATTCACCTGAGACTAAAACCGGTTTCGCAGCAGCTGCAAAACCCGAAGAGAAGAAGGCTCATTAGGGTTTGATTGATATGGGTTTTGAAGGACGATTCTTTTCTGCCGATCGTTTTGTGTATTCAGCGTCTTTAAATTTGACCACTTTTGTGCCCAGAAAGAAAAAAATCAGTTTTCACACTTTACCGAAGCATAAATTTGATTCTGATGAAGGTCAAGCAGGACCAAAAAGCTTGACAATTAATTGAATTTAAAACTTTTTTCTTTGATAAAGTGTGCAAGATGTTTTCCTTTCTTAGTGCTGCCTTTCTTCCACCACCTTTCCTGAGTCTTTCTGTGTGCTACAGTTTTTCTACAGTACCATTTTTATGGTTATGTTTATGTTTTTGTTTTATTCTTGGTAGAAAATCAAGTTTTACAGAGCTGTGATGAGGGAGAAACCTCCATGTCTGATATGCGATACTTAATAAAAGCCCAAAATCGACAAACCGATATATCGGTCTAACCCTAAAGCCTATATATGTTAATATATTTTACATTAAATATGTTACATCTTGTGATTGTTACATTCAAATCACTAAAAGTTTGCACTGTTCCAGGAAAACGTGCTGCCGCTGGGAGAGCGCCCCCTCCTGGTCAGAGTGGGCGTTCACTACAAGTTCAGCAAACTGCTGGTGGACAGAGTGGAGGCGGTGGACGGCACCTACGACGTCCTGTTCATCGGCACAGGTGGGGGGGGGGGGGGGGGGGGGAGTGGATGATTTTCTCACATTTAGCAAGGGAGATAGGAGTTTTCAGCCACTAGAAGAGCTACTGAGCAAAGTGGATCCCCGTACAACGACAAAAAAACTTTTTTTCAAGCACACCACAAGCACAGAGGAGACGTAATACAGTGGTTCTCAACGTGGGGCCCGGGGACCAACAGGGGTCCTTGAGGGGGTTCTAAGGGGTCCCCAGCAAATTGATGCAAATTGTGTAAATTTCACAATTATTTCATTTATAAGAAGCTAACACAATTAGAGAATGTAGAAGATCATTTTTTCACTGTTATCTCTCTATCTACAATACAGATAGTCATGGAATTCTGGACAAAATCATATCTGACAGTAAAAAATAGTCTCAGATTTGGGTTTGAGAGAAAAAATGTCATCAAATGGGGGTCCGTGGCTCTAATGTGGACTAAATTAGGGTCCTTGATATGAAAAAGGTTGAGAATCACTGACGTAGTACACAGTGTTGTGTGCAGACGGAGCCGTTCCAGATTGTTTTTCCTCGCTGCTCACTCAGTAACCATGTCGGCAGCAGAAAGAGACAACTGAGTTTAAGAGAACAAAGAAGTTAAAACCTGGTTGTAATTTTGACCGAGAAAACAAACAAAGATAAAAGGAGACATGGTGTTAATACTGGGGAAACTGTGGAGAAAATTGCAGTTAGAGTTTTGTAGCATTCTTCTTACTCACCTGGTATAGCTTGCTGGGTAGTCTAGCTATGTTGTGTTACAATCCTTTAATGAGCTGGAAATTCTAGTAAATGAAGCGGATGGGTGAAGTAGATGGTATGGTTACCTGGAATGCCTGCCCAATTTAGACCATCAATCAAATAAAGGGGCGGAGCTTCCTCTCCAAGCCGCCAGATCCGGATATAAACATTGCAGCCTTGTAAACATTAAAAACTAAGACGAGTGAAATTATGAATGTCAGCAAATCCACGTTCACATGGAAAACTCTGTTGTTCATCTTTAATTATGCGTCAAGAAAATGAAAGGGATGCTGCAGTAATTGTCTCTAAGTGTGTGTGTGTGTGTGTGTGTACGCGGCTAACTAACCCCGACCTCCCACACTGTCTCTCCAGACTCGGGCCTGGTGCTGAAGTCCATCCATCTGCCCAGAGAACACGGTCAGAGCCAGGAGGTCACTCTGGAGCAGCTGCAGGTCTTCCAGGTACAGCAGAGTGACGCACAAACTGCTGCTGTGTAAAAACATAACATCAGCTCAAGTTAAAATGCACAGAGGAAGCAGTTTACTCCAGCAAGAGCAAATCCTCCATTATGTTTTGTGTTTTTTCCAGTCTTGAACCAAAGATTCACAACATTGTGCAATTTGGTGATCACTTTTATCCAAAGCAGTACAGTCCCATGAGTGTATACATATTTGGTATGTATACTACCCATTGAGCTATACAGTTATCATGTATAGTTAAAAGCAGTGGTGGAAGAACTCCTGAGATCTTTTACTTAAGTAAAAGTAGCAATACAACAATGTAAAGATACTCCATTACAAGTAAAAGTCCTGCATTCAAAATAAAGTAAAAGTACATAAGTATCGGCAGCAAAATGTACTTAGAGTATCAAAGTAAACGTACTCATTATGCAAACTGTCCCAAATTAGAGAGTTATATTTTTCATAAATTATTGGAATATTAATACTGATTTATTGACATACATGTACATGTAAGCAGCATTTTAAAGTTGTCAACGTGAAGCTAATCTTAACAATTTAGCTATACTTTTGGGTAGTCTAATCTATAACAATGCTATTCTATTGTATACTATAGCTGTGAAATAAATGTAATGGAGTAAAAAGTACAATATTTCCCTCTAAAATGTAGTGGAGTATAAGTACAAAGTAGCATAAAATGGAAATACTCAAGTAAAGTACAAGTACCTCAGAATTATACTTAAGTACAGTACTTGAGTAAATGTACTTAGTTACTTTCCACCACTGTTTAAAAGAGACCCAGATTGCTAACTCAATTTAAATGTTTGCTTTTTTGCTGTAACCACAGTTCAGTGTTCTCAATTCAACCCAATTTGATTCCACTGGACACCCAAATTCAAAATGTGACTCTGTATTCATACGGACTGATGTTGTTGACAAAGGTAAAGAGATGTATGTATTCTGTGAAACACTTCTGATGTGAAATGCAGCCACTTGGTACCTACTGGGACAAATCCAGTCTATCTCCTCTGCTCAGTTCTGCAGATCTATTAAAAACATTTTGTTCTCCAGTTGTGGTACGCAGCCGAGCCACACCCAGAGACTTCTCAAACAAATCTGTTTGAAAACATTTAACTTCCCCTTTGTTTCAGCTCAATGAATGCAACATGTTTCTTGACCTTCTCTTCTCTTTTCTTCTCTTCTCTTTTCTTCTCTTCTCAACTCTTCTCTTCTCTTCTCTTCCCTTTTCTTCTCTTCCCTTCTCTTCTCTTCTCTTCTCTTCTCTTCTCTTCTCTCTCTCTCTCTGTCTCTCTCCCTCTCTCTCTATCTATCTCTCTATCTTATTGAGTGTGACAGTTTCTTTTTCCAACTGTCTCAATTCAAATTCGATGTGTTTCTCAGTTTTCTCTTCTCTCTTCTTTTCTCTTCCTCGCAGCACAAATCACCAGTGACAGCCATGACACTCTCAAAGAAAAAGGTAAGAGACGAGAGGTAGAGGGAAAAACTCACTTTCCAACTTTCAAACTCCCTCACACACACACACACACACACACACACACACACACACCACACTTAGCACTCATCTCTCCACCTTGTATCTCCAAGGACAGCTTCATCACCAGTTGCTATGGTTACCCTAGCTGAGAGCGATAATGAAGTGATGCCACACTTACACACACACACACACACACAGACACACACACACACACACACACACACACACACACACACGAGAAATACACCTTGCATTGCTTTGTTAAAACTGTCTGGGTGTCATGAATAAAAACTAAAGAAGCTCGCTCACCCAGACGCGCTCACACACACACACACACACACACACACACACACACACTGAGATTACATAAAGCACAAGCACCACTGTGTTGCGTGCACCCACACCACACACACACACACACACACACACATTCACACATGCTCAGAAAGTAAAGATGATTCTGGGTTGGCTGTTGACTGTGAATGCATCTCTCCCTGTTTTACTGGAATAAACTGGATGCCCTCTCTCTCTCTCTCTCTCTCTCACTCACTCACTCTCTCTCTCTCTCTCTCTCTCTCTTTCTCTCTCTATACTCCCCTCAACCTCCTTTTTCTCTCCCCATAACCTTCCCTCCCTCTCCTTTCCCTCCTCCTACCTTCTACCTCCCCCCCATCTCCCTCTCCCTTCCTTCCTTCCTTCCTCTCCTCCCTCCTCCTCTCCTCTCCTCTCCTCTCCTCTCCTCTCCCTCCAGCAGTGGTTGTTTGTGGGCTCCAGGGAGGGCGTGTCCCAGCTGGGCCTGTACCAGTGTGAGCTGTACGGTCAGGCATGTGCAGAGTGCTGCCTGGCCCGGGACCCATACTGCACCTGGGACGGCCACGCCTGCAGCCCCTACATGCCCATCGCTCGCAGGTAGGGACCATAGACTGGACTGGACTGACTGGACTGGACTGGACTGGACTGGACTGGACTGGACTGGACTGAGTTTATCCCACTGACTGTAAAACCAGCTGGATGTAGTGAGTGTGACGTCACCCATTGGCTTCTGAAGGGCCGTTTTGAAGCCTGGATATGGGCAATATGGACAAAATCAAATATCACAATATTTTTGACCAAATTCCTCGATATCGATATTGCGCCAATATTGTAAGGATGACTATTGGTGCTTTCACAAAATATTTACACAATGAGATTTTTGATAAATAATCATCAGTAAAGTGGATATAATGACTAAGTGGGTAAAGGCAAATAATAGAACAGCTAGAAGAGTCTGGTAAGTTCAGAAAATGACATCACTTTACTGTAATGCAGCCTTTAAAACCAGGAGAAGACAACACTTACTTACTTACTAATATCCAAAATCTTAGACGATATCTAGTCTCATATCATGATATCGATATAATATCGATATATTGCCCAGCCCTACTGGAGATCGGGGTTTACGGTCGGTGTTGACATTTTTTGGAGCCAGAGCAGCCAAGTTTGGGTTGCCTGTCTGCTATTGGTCCATAATCGGCGACCTTGGACAGGCGTCCTGTCAATCACTAGGAAAACAACCCCGGTTTTACATCCATTATGTCCCGTTAATGACACAATTATTTTGAAAATCACCACATGGACACACATTAGAAGAAGGGAAACCATAATGAGACCATAACCATAATTTATTGACTTGGGTAGAGACTTGTGGTTCCATTGACTTGCATGGAGTTTGGCGGTTTGGAGTCTTATTTGGAGGAACTGCTGGTGCCGCCGCTTCAGTATTCACCCGTGGTTTTGGCTGATTGGTTTATCCATCACATGTTGCAACAAGCAGCTTCATGTTTCCTGAATGAATGAATGCGTTCTGCACTGCCACTTGTAACTATCATCATAAAATGAGCAACGGGCAAAGCTCCATGTTTTGCAGCAGTTGCAAAACCCAGAGAGAATTTAGGCTTATTAGGGTTTGATTGATATGTTTTTTTTTGAAGGCCAATCATTTTGTGAATTCACTGTCTGTAAATGTTATGCCCAGAAAGGAAAACAGTTTCCACACACTTTATCGAGGCACAAATTTGATTCTGATGAAGGTCATGTAAGAGCAAAAGCTTGACAATTTAATTTAAAACTTTTTTCTTTTATAAAGTGCGCGGAAGCTGTTTTCCTTCCAGCTCATTTTCTGAGTCTTTCTGTGTGTGCTGCAGTTTTCCTACAGCACCATTTTTATTCCCAAGTATTCAATGTTTCTTGGTGGAAAAACCTCTGAAACAGCAACAGCCTGCATCGTTACTATGACAACCAACGATGACAGTCATGATGACAGCTGATAATGATACTTTCCAAACACACAAATCTGTTCTGGTCACTTATAAAAGTAACAATGTGGAGAGTCAGCCTTAAAATTTTGACCTCAGCAAAACTCCCTCTCTCTCTCTCTCTCTCTCTCTCTCTCTCTCTCTCTCCCTCTCTCTCTCTCTCTCTCTCTGTATACAGGAGGAATGCTCGTCATTTAGGGGAGGATGAGGATCCTTTAACTCAGTGTGTCAGACAGGGAGGTAAGCAGCTAACTCACTAAACACACACTCCTTACACACATTTATTCATAATAAACTCTTTGTACGGTTTGTTTTTAAAAGTTCAGATACCATCAGTGTGATGTAGCCTTTGGCAGGGAATTGACACTTGAGCTGTATCACAATATTTTAGCTACAGTAAATTTGATTTTCGTTTCATCACAGCTTATTCATATATGCACGGGGTCCATGGCCTTAGACACAAACCATGAGGTCTTTATCCCAGTATATAGATGGAGTTTCTACCCTTAACATAGTTTCTACCCTTGAATATATAGATGGTGTCATTTTTACAACCACTGGATTTATGAAACTTTTTCAAAACCAGTTCAATAAAATCAAAAATGCAGCTAAAAACAAAGCTGTTTTTCTTAGTTTCTGAAAAGTTGAGAGAGTGATGTGTAGATATGATCTATACCCTTAAAGGATAAGGCCGGTGTTTTTTAATGCATTGCTTACCGTCAACAAATCCTGTGAAAATAACAAAATCAGCAATGATTTTGTTTTGCCAACAAGTCTGGTCCATGTAGCCGGTGCCCAATGAAGCCATGTCCCAGCAGCCATAGAACTCCATTGTATTAAAAAAACGATTAAAAACCCGTCACAGAGGCATGCCGTTGCTCTGGGCAACATATTTCATCATCATGATGCACCGGGCCAGCCGACTTTTTCCTCAAACAACTTAGCCAGCTGTAAACATGTTTGTAATCTCAGGAAAGTAGTCCCCGGCGTAGTAATGAAGAATTTGTTCCCATTTGAATTTGATTTGGTAATAACTACAACAGCCTGACTTTTTGTGGTAACAGTTAGTGATTTTTAAAATCTAAACTATGTCTTTGTGAGTTGTATTTCAAGGTTTTTAGCTTACAATTGGAACCAATCACTTCCAGGTTGATGGCTAAAGACGGTACATGGGGAGTCAGAAAGTAACGGGAGTAGAGCAAACGCATTGTTGATTTTGTTATTTTCATAGGATTTGTTGATGGTAAGCAATGCATTAAAAACACCAGCCTTATCCTTAAGTTAAGATATAAAATACATTAAAACATGAATAACAGTATGCATGGTATGCAAAATGTGGCTTTTCAGCAGTAGAACATATGGAGATAATCTGTAGTTGGAACAAGCAAACTTTTGTCTATTTGTCTAAGAGGACAAGGATAGAAGGTAGAGAGAGAGTTTTGAAGAAAAGAAGAAAAAAAAGAAAAGAAAAAAGAAAGGAAACTAGTATAAAATTGAATAACAGAACATTAACAGATTAACCAAACAAAGGAGATGAAACAGATGTTTCCTCTGTGTCTCTGGCAGCCGGGTTGCAGGTGGAGGCGGAGCAGAGGGTGATGATGGTTGCCGAGGGCAACAGCACCTACCTGGAGTGCCTGCCCCGGTCCAGACACGCTGCTGTGACCTGGTACAAACAGGCTGGGGAGAACAGTCCAGAACTGCACCAGGTACACACACACACACACACACACACACACACACACACACTTTCACATGAATATAAGATACAGTGTTTCCCACAACTAAAACAGTTTGGTTAAATAACCCTCCCCCCTTCCTCTTCTCTCTTTCCCCATTCCTTTCTCTCTCTGTCTCTCTGTCTCTCTCTCTCTCTCTCTCTCTCTCTCTCTCTCTCTCTCTCTCTCTCACACACACAATCTGTCTCTCTCTCTCTCGTTTCTCTCACGTTTCTCACCCTTATTTTTTCTCTCTCTCTGTCTCTCTCTCTCTCTGTCCCTCTCTCTCTCTCCCCCTCTCTCTCTCTGTCTCTCTCTCTCTCCCTCTCTCTCGCTCCCTCTCTCTGTCTCTCGCTCACTCTCTCTCCCCCTCTCTCTCTCTCTCTCACTCCCTCTCTCTGTCTCTCTCTCTCTCACTCTGTCTCTCTCTCCCTCTCACTCCCTCTCTCTCTCTCTCTCTCTCACACTCTGTCTCTCTCTCCCTCTCTCTGTCTCTCTCTCTCTCTCCCTCTCTCTCTCTCTCTCTCTCTCTCTCTCACTCTGTCTCTCTCTCCCTCTCTCTGTCTCTCTCTCTGTCTCTCCCTCTGTCTCTCTCTCTGTCTCTCCCTCTCACACACAATCTCTCTCTCACTCCCTCTCTCTCTCTCTCTCTCTCTCTCACTCCCTCTCTCCCTCTTTCTTTCTCTACCTCTCTCTCTCTCTCTCTCTCTCTCTCTCTCTCCAGGTGGTGTCGGGTGACCAGTTGGTGGTGATCGAGCGGGGCGTCCTGATCCGTCGGGCCGAGCTGTCCCACGGCGGCGTCTACCACTGCCAGCTGGAGGAGCACGGCTTCCACTGGACCGCCGTCACCGTCCGCCTCGCCGTCTGGAGCCCCTCGGCCAACCGCCTCCTCGCCGCCTCCTCGTCCGGCCCGCCGTCCAATCAGAACGCGGGAGCCCAGCCCTGGTACGAGGACGTGATGGCGCTCATCCACCCCGGCAACCTCGGCCAGCACTGCCGGGCGCTGGGGTACCGCCCGCCGCGCAACCAGCGTCGCCACGGCGACACGGAACCGAAGAAGGAGGGTCAGAGGGGGGAGAGGCACAAGCACGGAGGAGGAAGAGGAGGAGGAGGAGGAGGAGGAGGAGGAGGAGGAGGAGGAGGAGGAGGAAGAGCGGCGGGGAGGAAGAGCAGGAGCAAGCCGCAGCAGAGGGCACCGAGGAGCGCCTGAACGCATCGCAGCCTCATTGACTTACACACTAAGACACACACACACACACACACACACACACACACACACACACACACACATTTTTGTTGACTTACGCTAAAGACACACACACACACGCACTCAGACACATTTTCATTGACTTAAACACTGAGAAACACACACACATATGTACAGAAACACATCGCGCATGCACGTGTACTTATCCACACACACACACATCCATACGTTACAGTGACAAACATCCACACTAAGCTACACACACACACACACACACACACACACAGGATTTGGACAGACGGGACTCTTTCGAAGCTCTCGGATAAAAGACTTTGTGAATAAAAAAAAGACGATGGTGGGATGCTTTAGGTTTGCGTCGCATGTTGAATGAAGGAAGCGAATCACTGAGGCCGACTGACTCTAAAGGACTTCTGAGAGGAGACTGTGGATGTGGGGGAGTCTCTTTTTAGCATCAGAAAAAAAAAAACCCAGTGCTGTTCCAAAATTATATATTCAAAAAAAAAAAAAAATTGCTGCTTTAAAGTTATTAGCTATGGGGGCGGTGGGGGGGAAATCTGCTTAAAATCGTACCGTTTTTGAGAATGTAATTGGGTCGTAAATAACGATTACGCATCATTTTTAACCACCCAAATGGATATATATATATTGCATTTTGGGATGACACCCCTTCATATGCTTCACCTACTATGAGTGTGTTTTTGTTTGCCTGAAATGTTAGCCACTCCACATAGGTGGGGTCCGACCGCAAGACGACAGACGACGACCACAAGAGACTGAAGATGAAAGGAAATGAAAAAAGCACGGAGAGCGGCTTTGATGAGGTTACGGATCCGCTGTGCCGTTCCCATACTGACGCGGGAGAGCGGGAGAGGTTTCCTTTATGTTTTGCTCGGTGTGGGGTGTGACAGAAACATAGCGGTGAGGTTCGCAGGCGTGTTTGACATTGTCGTTGAACCACGGCCGCAGTGCAGAAGGTACAGAAAGACCGTCAGTGTAGATATACAGAATGGAAAAACTCTTAAAGTGGACTGAAATGACGACCCAGTGTCTCTGTTTGGCTTGCCTGGAGTCTCACATGGTGTACAGATCTAGTAAAAAAAAAAAACATGTTAAGGTTCATTTGTGCCAGACAACTTCAGTCAATTCCAGAAAAAAAAGTGTTTTGCTGCTATTTGATGAAAACCTTCCACCGACAAAAAATACGCTTTTTCAGGAACGAAGAAAAGAACGCTTATACTGTATTTTCCACTTGACATTCATGTCTTTATTGAAATTGTTGAATGTGTTTTAAATGGTTTTAATGGGTCTGAGGGTCGAAACCAGGGCTTGAAATTACTACCAACTATCTTCCAAACGTAGTAGATTTTTAGTTTTGTCTGGTAATCCTGTTAGTACCATCAGCCACTTAGACAGGCAACTGAGCAGGATTTTAACCCTCTAGACCCCAGTAGAATTTCTTGCTCATTCCAAACAAACAGCTATATCTCAAAAATAAAAAAAAAATTGACAATCAACACAACTTTCCCTTTAATTTGGTACCAAATACATGGCAAGGCGATTCAGGGAGTCTCCTTACTTCAGTGTCAACATTCACAGTATGACAACAAAACAGATCCTTCCGATCTTGGCTAACGAGAAGCTTTCGAAATCCATACAAAACCTCCAGCGCCTCAACCCACACAGTAATAAGATCAGACAGTAATAGTCGACAAACAAATGTCCTCCTACCGACTCTTCGGCGCACTGCCTCCCGGAAAACAGTGTCCCTCTCCGGCGGTGAGAGCCAGGTAGGTCCCGCTGGTTAGTGAAGGTGATCTTGTGTCTTGTTTTATCGAGCAAGAACAAGCTATTTCCATCAAAACACTTCAACTCACAATGTCTTCGTAACTTTCCACTACACACGGCGGGTCAGATTCTGTCTCACAGCACAGCAGCAGCCATTTTTAGATCTACGGCTGGAGGACGACTAAACCCGGGGAATATCAAACGTCTCAGTGTCACCAGATAAATTTTCCGGTTCCGGTTCATCGATGACAACTTGAAGTATATGTAAAACAAAGCTGATAACTTGATTTTCAGTTTTTGGTTTAAAAATGACGGGCGCTCTTGGACACTATAGTGAAATATAGAACAGGCGCTATGGGGTGTAGAGGGTTAAACTGCTCAAAATCATATATTTTAGCATGTTTAGCATATTTTAGCATCTAATGGACAAAAAATGAGTTTCAAACCCTGGTGAGATGTTACTCAGCACACTGAACCATGTAAACTTTCAACATACGTATGAAAATTTAATAGATTTTCTGTAGTGTTTTGATATATGGGAAGAAAACAAGTTTTAAAGAGGACCTAACGAACGGCCTGCGTTGTCTCACGAGACTCTTTACAGTACAGGCTGTTTTCTCAGAATGAGCCATGGGGCCGACTTTTTTCGTGGATCCCAACAACAGGAGAGGAGATATATATATATGTTGCGGATCCCGAGGCTCCAGCTGATAAAGAAACCCGGCTGTAAATCATGAGGGGGGGAAAAAAAGAAATGTCAAAGCGGGGCCCAATGTACAGAAAAGAAGCCTTCATTACAAGAAGTGGGAACTTTGGGGGGAAAAATACAAAACACAAGTGGCGTCAAACGGACTCGAGCCTGCGGGAGCTGAGAGACTCCAGTGTTTCGGGGCGAGGCGCTAAATTGTGATTTGCTCTGAATGTTTAAATGTTAAACCAACACGACTTGTTCCGCCTCTATTTAACTTTCTTCTTAGTGGTATTTATTTGTTTAATTTGGAGTGAAGCGGCTTGTTTCACCAGTTGTGAGGTCAGAGTGTTTGGGGAAAAAGGCTTCGCAGCCTTGATCAGGTCCGCAGTTCAACCGTGACCTCTCACAAACCGGACCCTTATTTCACTCTGCGTGTGTGTGTGTGTGTGTGTGTGTCTTTGTGTGCATGTCTATTTGTGTGCCCTCTGAGTGTGTGTGTGTGTACAGTACGCGCCTGTGTGTGTGTTGGACGTTGTGTGTTGGAGGCTGAAATGAAAGTTCAGAGGCCGAAGCAGTAAATCTGCCAAATGGAGAGTTTAAGACACTTTTGATGCTGCTGGAAAAATAAACCAGCCGCCCTCCTCCGAGCCGGGAGAGCCCAGAGAAAATTAAAATGGAGCTCGGTTCTTCCACCACATGAAAAGAGTAACCAGCGCTGAGCTACTTCTGAACGTATGTGTGTGTGTGTGTGTGTGTGTGTGTGTGTGTGTGTGTGTGTGTGTGTGTGGAGAGAGAATGGAAAGAGAAAGAAAGTATGTCACTGTATAAGTAAGTGTTTTGTGTCTGCTTGAATGCATGTGAGTGTGGAATTTGTGTGGAAGCGTCCCATCCAGCGACCCCAAAAAATGAGTGTGTGTGTGCACATATATTTCTGTGTGTGTGTGTGTGGAGAGAGAAAGAAAGGGGAAAGAGAGAGTGTGTAAGAGAGTGTGTGTATGTTGTGTCTGCTTGCATGCATGCATGCGTGTGAGTGTGAAAGTGTGTGGAAGCGTCCGATCCAGCAACCCCACAAAAATGAGTGTGTGTGTGTGTGTGTGTGTGTGTGTGTGTGGAGAGAGAAACAAAAGAGAAAGAGAGTGTCTCACTGTATAAGTAGGTATTTTGTGTCAGCTTGTGTGTGTGTGAGTGCAGAAGTGTGTGGAAGCGTCCGATCCAGTGACCCCACAAAAATGAGTGTGTGTGTGTGTGTGTGTGTATTTCTGTGTGTGCGCGTGTGTGTGTGTGTGTGTGTGTGGAGAGAGAAAGAAAAGAGAAAGAGACTGTCTTGCTGTATAAGGAAGTATTTTCTGTCTGCTTGTGTGTGTGAGTGTGTAAGTGTGTGGAAGCATCCGATCCAGCAACCCTACAAATATGTGTGCGTGTGTGTGTGTGTGTGTGTGTGTACGTGCATTCCTCTGTGCGTGTGTGTGTGTGTGTGTTTATGTACATGAGTTTGTTTTTTGCCTGTGCTTTCCTGCCTGAGTGTTAGCGTGAAAATCTGTGTGTCAGATCCAACAACCTAACAAATATTAAAAAAAATAATCAAAGGTTGCACAGACACAACTCTTTGTTTGAATGTGTGTGTCTGTGTGTGTGTGTGTGTGTGTGTGTGTGTGTGTTTGTGCCAGATCCAAACACCACACAAGTATGGCAGAGCTCCTAAAAGACTCTTTTTTTTTTTTAACGGCGGACCGTTTTAAACATTTAGTGTTTCCCTCAAAGGCCTGGTGCAGAGCCTCTCCTCGCTCATTAGAAGCCCTGATGTATTTCACTCCGCTCTGCTATATTTACGTCTCTGTGCCAGTATTCCTCTCTTGTGATTTTCCAGAACGAAACCAAACTGTCTTCTACTGATCCGCTCTTGTGTAAGGAGACGTTTTTTTTTTTTTGTAAATATGTATAAAGGTCTGCTTTCAAATGAGGACTTCTGTGTTTTGTGGGTTTATTTCGCCTATCAGAAACATATGCATGCACATACTACACACACACACACACACACACACATGCATGCATTCATATCTGAGGGATTATTATAAGAGCCATTCCAGCACTATATTATTTTCCATACACACAATCCATCACTGTCTTCATTCCAAAACAGTGTAATACCAGTCAATATCAAACCACCATACCTCTCGCATGCCAGAGGAACCGCATACTCTCTTATGAAATATGATACAGCTGCAACAACAGCCAAGCAATCTGATTGGTCAAAGATGAGTTCCAATCGTGCCGATAACCCGGCGATCCGTGATTTATTGGTTGCCATGTCAACTCAGAAGCTAGTCAGCGATCTTTCTTGTTTTGTGCTGTCTTTTATTCTGTTGTATTTAAACTACACTTGAGGAAAACTTTTTTAAACTGTAGTCATGCGTTGGTAACTGCAGTATAAAAGCCTCAATACCTGTGAGGAAGTTTATTTTGGTGATGAAGGTCGTTACCATAACCGCTGAAAAGAATCTCCTTGCGGGTGTTTATTGCTTTAATAGACTAGGAGGATTTCAGTCCGAGAAACAGGATATGGCAGTAAGGCTCTGAGCAAAACAAAACCATGCATTAAAAGGAAATAAGTGGACCACAGTATTATATTTTGATGGGAATGAGGCATAACAAATATTTCCCCACTGGGGCATTCTGGTAGACAAAAAGTGTCAGCCATGTTCTTGCAACATTATGGGTTTGAATTTCTCCAGTCTTCTCTACTAGTCTCTACTGTCTAATAAAGTAGATATGATGCCATAATTATGTTGTTTAAATTGTATTATTATGAAGCAGACCTCCTTTAGAGAAATACAGAGTTTTAGGGAGTTTGGCCCGTCAACTTGTTTGTTAGGTGATGAAAACACAGACACTAAAATCATCTAAGTCTTGTGCGAGGAGAGAGTAGTACCTGGTTTTTCAAAATATGTATATATATGCTATTTTTGTATCCTATTTCATGTAAATGTTATCAGTCTCCTACACAAAACTGCCAGACTTAACCCTGTATCATTTACAATCACTTAAGCATTTAGTTTAAGAGCTGCTACAAGTTCTCATTTTGTCCCTTTGGAGATAATGCTAGTCGCCTACTATCACTCAAGATAGTGCATCACTCTACACTCTACCAGGACATTTTACCAGGACATATGGATAATTTTGGTGTCTATGTTCTCGTTACTTAACAGGTCAATTGATTAACGGGCCAATCTCCTAAAAACTTTAAGTATTCCTTTAAGAGAAGCGGTCTAGCAAGGTGGGATTTGACCCCTATTTTCAGACTAATCACATTTACTAGTCCATACCCAGGGATGTGCGTGCCACAACTCTGCGCAGACTTGCCAAAAATGCGCATAAACAGCATAAATTTGGGAAAATTTAAAAATCAGCTTTGTCAGTCCCTGCCTATGCCAGTGCTCAATGCAAAGTTTCAGATTGATTGGCCAACCCATTGAGGAGCCAAATGGATGCAGACAGACAGACGGACAGAGTTTAGGTGATTAAAAGGTGATGATCTAAACAGAGCAAACTCTAACTGACTCTGAGTTATATCAGCTACAGATAACTGCCAAAATAAAGAAAACACCAACATAAAGTGTCTTGAAAAGGTTTTGTGCGACCACAAGCTTCAGTGCACCTTGGCATAGATTCTCCAAGTGTCTGAACTTCTACCGGAGGGATGCAACACCATACTTCTACAACAGCTTCCATCATTTGGTGTTGGAAAATGCTCAAATGGGTTGAGATGTGGTGACTGGGACGGTCATGGTGTCTGGTTTACAATTGTTTCCATGCTTATCAAACCGTTCAGTGACCTCTCCTGCCCTGTGGATGGAGGCCTTGTCAACCTGGAAGATTCGACTCCCATCAGGATAGAAATACTTCAGCTGTCATCACACAGACAGACTTTGTATTTATTGGTGTTTACCTTCCTCTAAGGGGTTCAGAAGACCCACAGCATGTCAGGAAAACACACCCAACACCATAACACAGCCTCAGAACCCTTCACCGTAGGAAACATGCCGACGTTTTCTGGCATGTGCCGCTCAGAATGACTCATCCGACCATATGACTTTTTTTTCCACTGCTGAGTAGACCGATGACCGTGTTCTTTTGCACCACTTCACTCGCAAAAGTGCCTTTTTAGACGTAATGAGGGGTTTGTGTGCTGCAGCCGAGCCGTAGTCTGCCTCTCTGTGAAGTTTTCTTGGACTGCTCTGGATGAGACTGCCTGTTCGTTTCTTAGACTGACATGTGCAGAGAGCCGCCTCAGAGTTTCTGTTTTCTTCCCAAACTAATGCCAGAGAACATCAAGAACATCACGGTTGACGTGTGTGTGCTTCTAGGTGATGATGTCTCTCCCTCAGACGTCCATGCCGCTGTTTCCTGAGCCAGAGTTTTCTTGTGAAACATCAGCGGTGGAGACTTGAGTCACTTGATTTCGACTTGAGTCAGACTCTAATCATAATTTTAATTGCTTGAGACTGGACTTGTTGCATGAAGAGAAGACTAGAGACTTGACTTGACTTGGGCTCTGGTGACTTGGGATTTGACTTTGACTTGTGCTTTGATGACTTGAAAAGGTTTCTAAAGTCTTGACTTGAGATCTTGTGTTTGTGTAAATGAAAGTGATGAGATTTGTTCCAGCAGACGACTGAATTTAAATTCTGTTTTCTGAATTTGTATGGAATGATTGAATTTATTGAAGTTGAAACTGATTATAGAAATCAAACTCATGATGCTCTTACCAAGTTTTCATCCTATTAAAACCATATTGCATTGAAAAGATATTAAATTGATGCTGGACTCTTTGATTTGTTCTGACATGACTTGCTGTTCTACATTTAGACTTGAGACTTGACATTAATGACATGGACTTGACTTGGACTTGACTTGGCAATCTACATTTTAGACTTGAGACTTGACTTGAGACTTGTGCCTCAAGACTTGCGACTGACATCAGCAGTCTGAGCGGGTCTCTGTTACTGAATCTTCTGCCAAACAAGCCCCAACGATGAGCTCAGATCTCTTCCTCAACCCATGCTAACCAAAATAACAGGCAACTGGGTCGGCCAAGCATTTTTAAACATGAGCCTAAGTATGATGGGATGTTAACTGCTTAAAGCCGCAATAGGCAAGCTCTTTATATAAATGACTCCTGGCTTATCAGTCTAAATCACAAAGTGCTGCAACAGAGGAGAGCGTCCCATCCACACTAAATTAAATGCTGTAGCTTCGCCCTGTTTGTCCAACTTAATTTTAGGTGTGGAGTATGGTCACTGCACTGAATCAAAACTTGAGGCCGGAATACAACACTTGGTCATCACTTGTTCATACAAAACTTGACTCACCGACGATGACTGCTGCTGCCTGTCATCCTGTCAACCTGCTCCCAAATGACTTTCCTCACTTCTCCACCCAAGCCACTAAGAAGGTCCTGAAAGTGAGCAGTTGTCTGATGTCATGTTACGTGATGTCTGGGTAATCGAGTCACCAAGTGTGGCTTTCAAGTCGCAATAAAACTGCATTTGAGAGCATTTTTCTTCCTTAATGTGTTGTAATTCCTGTTGAAACTGTTGATTTTGGAGCGGGACATAACGCGATGAGGGATCATGCACACGTGTAAACCAATGGGAGATCAGTTAGAGAGAGAAAGACTTATTTGATGGGAGGGGCGAAGGGGCAGGGTTGTTCAAAAATGTGTGATGGTTTTATTGGTTGGAGTTTTTATTTACACCTACTGCTGGTGAGCATTGAAGATACATTTTTCTAGGAAGTAAAAGTAATGGGATTTGGATATAAAAATACAAGAAAATTCATTTTTGGTGAATTTTTTGGTATTTACTGTTAATAGATATGTATATTATGACATGGAGAAATAGCTAACAAGGTGAAAAAGTCATTTTTCACTTCACTGTGACTTTTATTGTCTTAGCGACCACATCAGTATGGAAACACGTGCTTTCAGTTTGCTTTGTGTCCCTCATTTTCCCAAGTGTTTCCTTTATTGTGGCAGTTTTGCACCTCAAAATATCTTCTCTCTAATAGTCATTTCTTTTAAAAAAGTCTGGTAAGGGTCACGGTGGTTATTGAACATTCTGCTGAGACTCTGGAAAATATAGGGGCTTTGTTAGATTCCAGTGATCTAATTCTCTTTAGGTAAGTGTATCTGGCTTTGATGTTTGACAGAAAGGGAGAGGGAACAATTGGGATCTAACAAGGAGAGAAGCCCCACGGAGAGAGAGAGGCAGCAGCTGGCCATGATGTGTGGGGCAGATTTGAAATTTTACAAGATCTTTAGATGTGGCGACATTGTGGTTTTGAATCCGCTCTCCTTCTCTCAGCAGTGTTTGTCATTTCTGACCGCATTCAAAGGCTTCCAAAGCCACAGACGCTGGCCTGCCTCCCACTACAGAGGCAGCCAGGGTAAACCGAGCCTTACTCATTATTTAAACCCCCTTCCAGTCACTTCACCATCAATTTAAATAATTTCAAACACACGTTTCCAGCTAATCAATGGTTTATAAAGCCAAAGAGGAACACCAGTTTACTGTGATGGCTGATTGAAATAGACACAACTGTGAATCTTGCCCTAGTTTCCCCTGCTTTCCCTCGTTTCCTCGCTGTGTTGAGGATCGTAACCAACGGAGATAATGAGAGAGAAGAAGATGAGCCGTTTTCAGACGATGATGATGACGATGTCACTGAGGGGGCCTTTAAATATCTCATTATGTTCCCCAAAAACAAGATTCATGTGAAATCGTTTTGTATCTTGTTGCCAGCAGAGATGATCTACCAGTCTAACTATGCTTCAAATAAACACGATGTGCGTGTGTGTGTGTGTGTGTGTGTGTGTGTGTGTGCGTGTGTGTGTGTGTGCATGTGTGAGTTGCAACATCCATAAAAAACACTGTCACTGTGTTGCTCATGTCAGTACTCAGACTAATTTATTACAGTAATTCATTTATTCATATCTATTTCTTTCTTTCTTTCTTTCTTTCTCTTTCCTTCTTTCTTTTCTTTCTTTATTCATTTATTGCCTATTTGTTTAGTTATTTATGTATTTATCTATTTAGTTTTAGCTCAGTTATAGTTAGTTTAGTTAGTTATAGTTAGTTTTAGTTATTTCATATTGATTTATGTAGTTATTTCTGTATTCATTTATTAACTTGTTTATTTCTTCATTCATTTATTTTATTAATTAAATAAGTAAGTACACTGGCTTACAGAATCCTCCATAGTCTCCTCCATAGTCTCTCAAAGACAGTGGTGAGGTGTGATCAACATGTGTTACTTACAATTATGGGAATTTTCTTTGCTTAATCGTTATGCCCTCCAAACAACTGATAATAAACACGTTCAGAGTTATAACTCAAACGTTGAGCACAAGACTGGTCACTGTATCATATTAATGGTGGAACAGTTAGTTTTTTGTGTCTGAGGAGTCATACAACACACACACACACTTCCCTCCAGGTGTTCTGAACTTCAGGCTACGCAGACGAGCAGACGCCTGAGTGTAACGTGGCTGATACCCATGGCGTGAAGTTGAAACGCCGCTGCTTCACCATATAACTTATTTGTTTATACAGCACTTTTCAAAACAAAGTTACAAAGCTGCTTCACAAAGGATAAGGCCGTAAAAGTAGAGACATTACAAACAAGAGGACGGCGCAATTTGAGGAACAACAGGGAGTCTACATAATTCAGGTAGAAGCAAGCCGAACAAAGTGTGTAAAAAAAGAAACTTGATTAAATAGTGAATGCAAAGTGGCTGCTGCAGGCCAGTGAGTGAAGATTACATAAGCACAAGCAAGTCAAAGTGACTCTTGTTATCTCTGGCTGTAGAAGAAACAGCTTCCTCTGTCACTTTGTTTTCTTACACCTGGGAGACACAAAAAGTCCCCAGAGTTAATGGACAATAATGGAAAGTAATGTAATATTTTGTTTGATCCTGATCCGGGAAATTCTCTTGTTGTTTGCCTCTCTCACTGGGAGGTCAGAGGTCACGGTACAGAACAGCGACCCTAGAGCTGGAGGGGATTCAGTGTCTTGTGCCAGGACACTTCAGCGAGGCAGATGGTTGCTAATAAGAGGTTTTGAACCCAGATCCTCAGGTTGAAGAGCGACCTCTCTACCCACTAGGAAACCCTGCTGCTCTATAATTTGCAGTATGAAAACAACAAAGCAATCCTTGTATTTTATAAGCATTTAAAATATATTTAACAACCATTCTGGTAATTATTTTTAATGATACACGTGGGTCATGTCAGGGTCCTGGTACAAAAAACAAAAACACACAGCTCAAAGCAGTAAAAGGGGAGTAAGGGGCTGTGGAGTTTGTCTCCATCTGTGGGAAACAGAGATAAATGCAGGAGGAACCAAAGTGAGATAATGTGAATGTAGCCAAATAAACACACTAGCATCATGCAGGAGTTAAATGTTTGTTATAGACATAATGCAGCATGAGCACTGCTCTGAAAATATGTATGTCTGTTTTAAATGCAAAAGAACAACAGTGAAAACTTGTGGGCTATATACTGTATAAAAAAATATTTATTTCACTAGATCGTATACTCCGTAACATATTAATATGTTGTTGGAAAAGAGTTGGCATCAGTAATTTTCATTCACAGCTGTGACTTCGAGTGAAATACTATTATTTTTGCCAGGCGGAACTTTTGGGATTTGTACCACAATCCGCGGGGAAGGATTTTCAGAACGGACTCGGTTGTTGCTTACATTTTCAGGATAGAAACTGCACTGGTAGGTTTTTTTTTATGAATTAAATTACGCTTTGTGGGATTATCGTATCACTCAGACGGTAGATAACCGTAAACGTTACCGTAATATATCCTGTGTTGTGTGTCCATGTCAGACAATAACGAGCGAGCAGTGAAAACATTTTAATCCCGAGGCCTAGCCAGCTGACGTTAGCTGTGTTGCGCTAACATCAATCAACAACATCGCGTTCATCTGGCTGGCTGCTGCTGATAGCGAGCTAGCTAGCGGCTAATGACAGCAGTATATCAACTTCCTTGACGCTGACATATAGCTGTGTACCTCCCGTTCATCCTTTTCTGTCCATTTGACTGCTTTATCCCAATGTAGGCAATGCACAGGACTTCTGTTTATCCTTCATAAGCGCCGCTGCATGAAGGCAATAATGTGGTTTATTGAATAGCGACGCTAGCTAGCAAATACAGCTAACTGTCCAAGCTAGTGATAGCAACCTAATGTTACGTCATCTCATACTCAGGCTAATACAGTCGTCCAGGAAATGGCACAGTTGTCCCTCACAACAGTATTGTGGCTGAATAGCAAATGTACCGTCCGAGATCATAATGTTAACAATACGAAATGTTTATAAGGATGCAGTCTTCAAACTGGGACACCTACAGAGTATTCAAACAGAACACCCATGGTTTCACTGCATTTCAGTTCAAGACTGGGAAACTGGGAAGTTCTGACCTCGAAACTGGAAGGATAAACAAGGAGAGAACAGTGACATCAGCAGATCCTGAATTGCAGAACTGAAACTGAGTTGCACATTTACTGTACTCCCAGTTCAGCCCCTCACCCCGGCCCCCTCCTCAGAATGGAAACCTGCCAGTTCCCACTTTTCATGAACGCTTTCTTTCAGCCATTGAGCAAACCTGATGAAGCCTAGAGTTGAACCGCAGTGTTCACACAAATCTATTTACTGTTGGTTCAAAGAAGAGACATTAAAGATATGAAAACCGTGGAATGGATTTGAAGCCTTTTGGCATGTGGGAGAATACTCTCATTCTTTTATGGATTATTATCCCTGCTCTAACTAGCACTGCTTTTTGGATCCTATCCTTCCTCTGATTGATCGATTTCAAGTAACATTCTCTCTTCCGTCCCTAGCAGGTGGAGGGATGAGTCTCTCCCCTGTGATTGGCACAGAAGTGCCGGAAGCGGCTAACGGGGTCGCGACACCCTTGTCTTCAGAGCCCCGCAGCGAGAACGGCCCTCACGCCCCGGGCCTGCTGAAATGTGGGGGCAGCAGCAGAGTGCCGTGTCCTGGGGACGGGTCAGAGGACGGCTCCCCCGGAGAGATGGAGAACCACGTGGATCTGGAGAGGAGAGTTTATGACGGAGAGGGCTGCTTCGACACAGAGACGGAGCAGAATTCAACGTCATCCAGTTTGGACTCTGAAGTGCACGTTAAGTCATTACACACCCCCTCCTTCCCCACTGCCACGTGCACAGGAGAAACAGAATCAGGCCCCAAAGACACAGAGCTTCCAGAGGCCTCTAACGCCACTGCTGAGCCCCCTGGTGCAGCTCCGCCAGGGGACTCGTCACACCATACGGACTCCAAAGACTCGTCTCGGCGAGGAAGCCCAGACGACAACAACAGACAGCAGACAGAAACAGAGACTGTAGAGGCTGGCAGCAGAGAGACGGAGGGGGAGGGGGAGGGGGAGCGGAAGGGGGAGAAGGAGAAGCAGGACGAGGAGGAGGACGAGAAGATGGAGAGAGAGCGGGGGAGGCAGTGTGCAGGAGGAAGTACAGACCTGGAGTGGACTGTAAGATGATTTTTCTGACATTTCAGCTTTATTAGATTGTGTACCGTGGAGAGTGAAGGGAATGAAGGGCGAGAGAGGATAATATTCAACAAATGTCACGAGGAGGATTTGAACCAAAGCCAATGGCAGTAAATGTTATCTCAGGCTGCGGAGCCATGAGGACCTGACTGCTCCTGATTAGATTCTGTTAATACCAGCGTCCTCTAGTGCTGCTGTTGTAGTTTCAAAAGGCTTATTCATTTGTCTGAGGTGATGTTTAAATTGAAACCCTGGCTTGTCTCTTAATACTGACTTGAAAAGAGAGTTTACATAGGCTCTTTCTATGATTCTGCATATTTATGGCTACCTACAGCTAGGGCTGAGCGATATACAGAAAAATTTACCAAAATCGACAGTGGCACTCTCACTCACCGACCAAAGTTTCTACATGTCGGTATGTTCAGTAAATACATTTTTCAAGTAGCCAACTTTGCATAAACAGTTTCATTTGTGTAGCTTCAGTTAAACTGAGTCACGCTTCAAAGTAGTGTAGCTAGTGTATAGACCGAAAGTAAATATAGCCTAAGAACACTGTATAATCTGCTGTGTCAAGCCAGCTAGAGAAGGATAGAATATATGGTGGGTGAAGTAAGGTGGGCTTACCTTCAAAATAAAAGCATACTTTTTATATTTATGGCACTAATGGTGAATGTAGTATTTCTGCACTGCGGTTGGAAAAATAAACAAATTATTCATTTATCGTTGGCAAGGTAAATGTGACAGTATATAGTGATATGAATCGCAGGCGATATCGTCCAGCCCTAGCTACAGGTGTACATGAAAAACATCTCTCCCCAAGCTAGAAACAAGAGAGCCAAGGCTCTAATCAATGCTGTTATGAAGTAGCATTTCCTGGAACTGGCAGTTTTCTCTGGATTTGTCACTGTGATTGAATGAGCAGTAAACTCTCCTCTCCTCTCCTCTCCTCTCCTCTCCCATCCTCTCCTCTCCTCTTCTCTTCTCTTCTCTTCTCCTCTCTTCTCTAATTCTCTTCAACTCTCCTCTCCTCTCCCCTCTTCTCTTCTCTTCTCTTCTCTTCTCTTCTCCTCTCTTCTCTAATTCTCTTCAACTCTCCTCTCCTCTCCCCTCTTCTCTTCTCTTCTCTTCTCTTCTCTTCTCCTCTCCTCTCCTTGTCTCCTCTCCTCTCTTCTCTTATTCTCTTCAACTCTCCTCTCTTATTCTCTTCAACTCTCCTCTCCTCTCATTCTCTTCAACTCTCCTATCCTCTCCTCTCTTCTCCTCTCCTCCTGTCTCCCCTCCTCTCTCCTCTCCTCTCCCCTCTCCTCTCCTTTCCTCTCCTCTCCCCTCTCCTCTCCTCCTCTCTCCTCTCCTCTCCTCCTGCCTCCTCTCCTCTCTCTTCTCCGTTTTAGTATTCACGGCACTACTCTTCCTCGGCCCCTGGCCCCAGCACCGCCTCGTCTTCCTCCCCTCCACCTCCCCTCCTTCCTTCAGACAGCAGCCCCTGCCCTCCCCATGTCATGGCCCAGGTCCGGGTCCGCAACGTGCCCGAGAGAGACCGCATCGTCCGGGGCATGCAGGACAGCAAGAGCCTGGATGAGATCAGCCAAGCGTGTGGAGGTAGATTTATATTTGTACTGCTGATTTTAGGAGGAGATCAGCAGCAGCCCACCAGCCAAATGTTGGCTGTGGCTGTTTGTTTTTCCAGCCACTTTGGAAGGTTAGCAACCATCATCATTTGGAGATCCTGTTCTATTCTAAAGCTTGTTGGCTCATAAAACAGTGGAAGTAGCTGGTGAATTTTGAAATGTACCATGCACTGTGACCGCTGCACAAAAAAGTGTTTCCTGCCGTTTACCTCACCCCTCTTCTCCTTCTCCTGAACGGACAAACGCACAAAGAGACACTTGGGGAAAGTAAGAAAGTAATGAAAACTAATGGAAAAAAGTAATGGCATTTAAGGAGGTTGCCATATGTAAACACGTGGTCCATTGCCCACTGTATTTTACGACAGGATATGGCTGATGTTTGCGTATTCTCAACAGGTGGTTCGGGGGCCCGGGGAGGGGGCAGAGGAGGCCAGTCAGAGGGACGGAGGGCCACAATCTCCTCGGCTCTGGAGCTGGAGGGGACGGTCAGCCATGATGGAGACCTGACCCACTTCATCACCAAGAACCTAGAGCAGAAGATCAAGATGAGCTCCAAGCCCAGTCTGGACTGCAGCGACTGTGAGTGTGGGGTTGAAGCAGATTAACTTTCATTTAAACAATTTAAGTGGATTTTCTTTAAAGTCCAGAAACTGAAAATCTTCATATATCCTATCTTGAATGAAATAATTGAAAAATAACGCTTTAGCCAATGAGTAGTGTAGTTTTCACTTAGCATTTTCAAGTGAACATGAATTGACCTCAATCCTTATGTGGAGAGGGTTTGGTCTACTTGTAGGGTTAGGGTTAGAATGTGTGCATAAGTGTGTGTGCGTGTGTGTGTGTGTGTGTGTGTGTGTGTGTGTGTGTGCGTGCAGTGGGAAGTAGGTCTGTGTTCGTGTGAACAAGTCTGTGTTTATACTGTATCTTGGTGTTTTATCTGGTGGGGTGAAGTGTTTGAGTGTGTGGGAGGAGAAGAGTGCTTGTGTTTTTGTGTGTTTCCATTTGTCTATGTCAGTTTTGTTGGTTCCCTTATATTTTGCACTGAAGTTGTGTGCATCTAAACGTGATGCAAGGTGTGTAAACATAACGTACGACGCGTGGGTAGCTTACATGGCTCTATGTTATATTAAAGCTGGCATTTGAGGGTCAGAAGGCAGTAACATGGGGAATGATTCCATTTTCCTCAGCTGAAAGAGATGCCAGAGGTGCCATTTCAGGAGGTTAATTATATTTTTATGGGCATCAGTGCTGAAACTGCAGAGCAGAGCTTCCAGTCATATCCATAGCTAGGTTTCCCCTGCAG